>NW_024068939.1:0-82160 GCF_009389715.1 Phoenix dactylifera | reverse complement strand
AGAGAGAAAGAGTACAATTTCACCTCTGGGATTTCGATCTCATCACCATCAACTTCAAGGCTCACTTGCCATGGTAAATCAGCGCAAGCTCTGTCCACCATATCCTTGGCACCTTCTTTGGCATATCGCAATTTGTTCACAAACTGTAGATAACAACATCAGTCAAACACAAAGTTTCACAGGTATAGTGTAGAAAAACTTATATTACCTTTTTGTCCTCATCTTGTTAAAAAACATGAAGGCATACCAAGATTCTTTTCGATAAAATACGGTTGAAAAATTATGTTCTCCACAAAAATGAGTTGCTTTGAATTTTCATAGTTGCCTAAGTAGTTCTTGCACAATAGGAATCTTGTTTCATCTACAATCAAGAAATTAAACTAATAATGACGGTCAAATAAACTCTTGGCCGAATTTCATTTGGCATGAATCATGTACAAAACTGGGTGTCTGCCTATACAACACCACCTCATGCTTTCTTCGAAGCACAGATTGCTCAAGACAATGATAACTGAAGAAATGCATCTATTCAACAAATAATAACCTTGCAATAAACCAAAAATGACTCTTGACTTGTCCACTTTGAAGATTCTTCCTCTGGAGAACCTAAACTTAAACTAGCACCAACATCTCCCTCAATTTGTTAACAATTGTTCGTTATTTTTCATTTGACAATGGCTAAGAATTGACAATGACCTGGTTAGAAAAAGCTCATAGGAAAAAGGGATGTATGTTACTTCATAATTTGCACCAAATCAAATCCAAACTACTATTTAAGATCTTTTATGATAATGTCTCTGTCAAGAAAACCATAGATTATTCTGTCAGAATTAGTTAGACAGTTGAATAGACACTTAATTTGTGACCAGACACTTGACTCCTATTTCTCTGCTCCTATAATAAATGTCTCAAATGAATAATGCAATTCCCTATATCACACATTTTTCTTGCTCCTATATCTAGGCTCTTTCCAAATATAATGAACCTAGGAGGGCTGATCTCTAATTATACGAGTTTAAGTGCTAGATCAAAGAAATCAGTTTCTATACCTGCAAAGTTGTTGTAGGTTTTATTGCATGCCCCACTCTTGTCCGAAGTTTCACGAGGAAGTCCGCAACAACTCAAAAAAATCCCATCAGATTAAGAGCAGGTCACTCCAATGTTGATTGCTCCACCTTAGTTTATAAATCCACTACTATATAAATGAGAAGATTTATTTGATCAAGGAAAAATTGGTTCCACAACAATAGATCCTTTGATTTCCTTCTGCTATTTACTATGCTTCCCTTCTTACATCACCCACCTAATGTTACATGATATCCAGGATCCATACCATATCAAAAATGTTTATGTAATTCTTGGAATTATATCATAACATGAGATAGCTTTGAACATAAAGACAATTTCTACATTCCAAATTCTTCTAGATGTGAAGCTAAATAGGACTCCATGAATAAATATTGCAAGTCTAAGATCAAGACCTCAAATAAATTTGCTTCCCTGATCCATATTATTGACACATTAATAAGATTTCTTCTCCTTCCCTTAAAAACCAGTCAGATTAGTTCATTGTCCTGAAAGAACCCTTATGATATTACAATGAATGAGTACAATGAGTCCATGCCTCCATGGTTCTATCACGGAACAAAATTATGTAAATTAAAACAAAAGTTGGATATCATGAAACCTAAAGAAATAAAGCATTACTTTAAGTCTTTAGAAAGGCTTCAATATTGAACCTTTTTTTTTGAGAAACTTCATAATGAACATTTAACAAAACTTATGAAGCAGTCACTGAAATTTAAACAGCATGTTAATGAGAACATATTGTAAAGCAATATAAACTACCCAAGATAAAAAAAATTCCAGTGAAAAGGGAGTGCAGGAGTAACCTGGCTATAGAACTTATCAGGCTTTCTTCTTCGCGCATCATGTGAAAGTCGTATGCAACCTTTGCATCACATCCAACACCTACACGATATAGTTGAAGGGAGGAAAAGGATAAGTACTTAAGAAAATTCACACCGACCAAAGTCGGGCCAGACAATATAAGCCAGCACACCTAGATAATTTGTCATAAACTTAAGTTTCTTTGTACTGCAGCTTTGCTCCCTATCATATTCTCTGATAGCAACATTCCAACGGTCGAGCATTGTGATTGCAGCATGGTCAATGTCATGCAGCAGGGCACCCAAACCACCTTGTCCTTCAACAGAAGACAAACCTCCTCCCATCGCAAAACCCTGGACAAGTCATTCCTGTTCCAAGAGGTAGTATAGCAACAGGTGGAGGAGATTCGAACTTTTCCTTTTCAATGGCATCGAGAACCCAGGCTACAGTACATCTCCACCACATACAAGAACTCTAAAATATTGCACGTTACGGAACAATGCCAGTCCTACCTCTGTCCCTGTGAAGCACTAAGCTCAAAACCTGAAATTTATAATCCTTAGAATCAGTATAATCACCAAAATACTGATAAATATTGCACAAGAACTGAATACTGATGAACACTCCAAATGGTATGCATGACAACTGAATACCGAGGACACTGAAATGGTTTGAAAACATTCATTTAAGAAGTACAAATTTTAGAACTTTAAAAAATGCAAAGCTATCAGGGTTCTACTTTCTAATCATTAATTTGAGCCAATTCATAAAAAATGCTGCACAATATTCAAGAGAAACAGAAGGACCCCTCTTCCACAACAGAATCAATCGAAGGCAGAATATGCCAAACAATTATCAAGGACAAATGGAAACAGGCACAAATCCATCATTCCAGGGTTCAATATATCACAGATCAGATCAAGTCAGACATCTGCAATCATTTTTCTCCATGCATGTAACATCTTACACTAGAAATGAGGAAAAGTATTAATAAGATAATGTCATAGCTAAAGCAACCTAAGGAAAACGGACCTGTAGAGGATTCAACAACATGTTCAGTCTCCTTCTAAGAGAAGGTCCATATTGAGCTCCACTCTTGGCATTGATGAAAACAAGAAGAGGCCTGGCATCCTGTGGCAAATCAACCAATTTGTGCTCCTTTTTATCAGTTGTGATCATGGTGCCTCCATTCTTCTGGATGCAGCCATTTTCAGTGAATTCAAGACTTGCTAACCCGCCATCCTGCTTCATAGAGTATCCATTCTTCTTTTCATTCGTGCTGACCAATGCAACAACCCCTCTAAGCATGGATTCAAGTACTGATCCTTTTTCTGAACTGTTCTGCAATTTGCCATTAGGATCTCCATAAAAAGAAGCATAATTGTACCCATGCTTGCTCCGGTTACGTCGCCTTCTAATCCGAACCCTAACTGATGATGCTATAATCTCTTCCTTGATAGAATTTAACATGCCACCAGTTGCTTGCCCTGTGTTTAATTCTTTCACACAAAGCGGAGACAGAACAAGCCTTCTAAAGGGACCCAAATCACAGACATTACCCGTCTCTTTTAATAACTTGGCATGACAGTCAACATGTATCAGGCGCTGACACCACAAGCAACGCCATATAGGTGAAGCACCAAGGAAAGGTATACCACATGGTTCATCACAGTAATAGCAAAAGGAAGATGTATCAGAATTGTCATCCATTTCAACCCATCTTTCTGACCAATGGTGCAGCAAGTGGGATGCACCACCTTGTGCTACACACTTGCAATCCTTTGTGGCAGAGTGGGAACAGTGAAAATGAGCTGCAACACCACATATGGAGCAACGGTGAAGAGGAAACGTTACAAGCACCCTTTGCACCAACAGTTTGTGTAGAGACCAATGAAGATAAACAGACACAACATGTTGAAGGCTGCTCACTATGACAATAATCTTCCATCCATGTATGGCGTGAAGTTGGACATTTTAATGTCTTCCGTGCCTTCTTCTTTTCCCTAGCAGCAGCTTTCACCCAGTTTAGGGATGCCTGTCTCTGCAGCTTAAGGAATGCATAAATGAGGGCCAACAGTCCAAATGATCCAGCGGTGACAAGCCACCCGAAAATATTCGGACCAGACACATCGGATTCAGCAGCTAGTTTCAAGAGTGCAGAACCCAAGTCCATCACTATTGACCAGACTTGCACCTTCCCAATATCTATTGCTTCTTATTGAACTCAACACTCGCCACAAGCCCTAGCAGCAAAGAGACTCCGAAGCAAACCTGGAACCAAGGTGCAACCAACATCTAGTTTCTAATTAAACAGCACTGGATGGCACTAGGTTTGCAGCAAACAATGACATCATGAAAAATCATGCAAATTGAAAAAGCTAGATGGTAAACATCCGATAAGGAAAAAAAATAAATTAATATGACAACCGATGGTATGATAGCTGTAGCTCAAACCTTGCAAAACAGAAACAAAGAAATCAAACAGAAACTTGGCTCTGAGATGCATTCTTAGAACAGAAAATGGTTTGACCCAAGTACAATTTCATATCACAGCCTTCTAAATTCATCATACCAACATAAATAGGTACGCAAAAAAATTGTGATTTTAGGACAGCAATAAAAGAGAAAGTACAATCTTCTTTTAAGTCCAATACATATAAGAAGTCCAATCCATTAATCAAGTTTCAACCAGCCCCCCTTTCCAATCAATACCAAACATCATGCCACCCAATCTTTATCTAAATCTTCACAGATAAATCTCTGCCTTCCCACCATCAATTACCGTTCTTCCCGCAGAATTGAAACATATCCACAGTATTTAAACATTATTAGCAATTAAGAACTAGGAGACCGACCTTATATCAAATTCATTACAAGAAAACACAGAGAAATTTCAAAAAAAAAAGAAGAAGAAAAGGAAATACGAGTTTACAGATGACACGCACGCATTCAAGGTTATATCGATCCAGAATCCAATTAAAAAAAATCAAAACATTGCATAAACCCAAAAAAAAACAGCCAAGAACAACAACTACAAGCAATCGCCCCACCATCCAATCAAACCCAGAAAAGATCGGCACCAGATCTATCCAAGTTAAACCTCAACCAAAAAACCAAAACCATCCCCCGATCCACATTCCCAAAACCAGAATTCATCCCGGAAACGAAGCAAAACGTACCTCCGAAATCGAAACCAAACGCCAAACAAAGAGAGAGAGCGAGAGCGCAAGAGATTCGAAACCGCCCGAAAACCTAAATCTCTCTAGATTCGTCACCCTTTATCGATCTCTCGCTTGGAATCTTGAAGGGAAAGGAAGCGCGGAATCGTGGGACCTTGTTTAAGGGGCGGGGCGGAAAACGTCGTCGTAGTCGTCGTCGGAGTTGCCGGTTTAAAGGCGGAGGGGGCGGGACTCCGTGAACGAAAGCAGCGATTTTTTTTTTTCTTTTGTGGTTTTCGTTTCTTTCTTTCCGCCCCTCTCCTCGCCCTCCGCTTTTTTCCTGTCTTTCTCAAATAAAGAAAAGAATAAAAAGGAAAGGAAGGAGTTCGAACTCTTTTTATTAACTTCTCCGTCACGCTGTTTGGACTTTAGGGGAGCTCCCACGAGGAGGGATTCCTGGTATTACCGAAAAGGAAAGAAAGTGACCGAGAACGCTTGGTTAAATCTTGGTAGCTTTTTCTAACTACTCGTTTGATTCGTGAAACCAATATATATATATTAAAAATATGAGGTATTTAAAAATAATTTTAGCATATTTGATTGATCATGAAAAAATGGTCCGAAGTAAGTATGTTTAGTTGAATATCTACTTTTTTAAAAAAAATTATATAAAATATATATTATATACTTAATAAAGAGAAAGATCTTACCTATATAGATTTTGATGGCTTAAGAATATTTTTTTAAAAAAAAACTTTAATTTTCATGTCTTTCATGAATTTTTCTTTCCACCAATCAAACAAGAGGTATTTCTTTATTTTCTTGTTGATCACACTTTTCCTTTTTTGTCTGCGAACCAAACGAGCCCTAAGGATGCTTGTCGACTATTGATATAGTTTTTTTGAGTTATATATAGTAGATAAATGAACACATTATTCTATAATGAAAAATTTATAGTTTTTGATTTTTTTTTTCCAATGATCATGAAAATAAATGGTTTCTAAAAGCTCTACTTGAAGGATGAGTAGGCTGCAAAAATGAAGCTCAAAAGTTGGCTAATTTAGGCTGCTTTTTTTTTTAGATATTTTTATTATTTTAAAAATTCTACCAACCAAGGTAGCAAGCGTATGCCGTTAAAGCTAAGTATTAATTTAATTTTGCATCATGCAAAAATCATAAATCCACTCTTCTACAAAAACAACTCTGTACTAATTGAAGACCAAATTTAATCCTATTTTTAATTGCTCATAATGGATTTAATTAACTATTCAACAAATAGTTGACTTAATGAATTTTGGTAAAAGCTAATATAGTTTTAGCTAGTTGGAGCATACATTGAGCTAGATTGGTCTCATACGTTGGACTTGGACGTGACGCACTTGACAAATGCATAAAGATTTATTGACCATACCTACTCTAGTTGAAACATTCAAGGTCCACTTTAATTGAGCCTATTTACACACACAAACCTATTAGGGCTCGTTTGGTTCGCAGGAAAAGGAGGGGGAAAGTGTGGTCAACGGGAAAGTAATGAAATGTCTCTTGTTTGGTTGGAGTTTTCAAAGGAGAGAGATGAGAAAGTTGTATTTCCATGAGAATATGATTCCCACATTTCATGGGAAAGTCTTTCCCATGAGAAACATGGAAAAGTTACTTTCCCATGAGGTGGGAATCACTTCTTTTTATTTTTTCCCAAAAAGACCCTTCAGCATTAAAGACCTAATTTTTATTAAGGGCATAATAGGAATTATACATAACTTTCCTAGGAAAGTGGATGGTCAACCAAACATAAGCACTTTGAAAATTTGTCACTTTCCCATTGTTAACCAAACATGCCAAAAGTACTTTCCTAGGTATCCTCTTCCTAGGAATCTGATTCCCAGGAATCATATTCCTAGGAGGAAAAATACTTTCCACGAACCAAACGAGCCCTTATTCTCAACTTACATAGTAGTAGTGGCACTCCTGCCTTAACCTCAGATTATTACTTTATTTTTTTAAAAAATTTCTTCAGATAGAGTACTCGAAATGTCTGAAACAACATCATGCCAAAGAAGTGGCACAAGGCTACTTCGCATCTCCTTCCACCGCTTTTAAAAAGAGAGTACACAGTGGTTTCTCTATAAGGTGAAGCAAAGTCATGTTCACATAGGCAAGTAGAAAGGAAATGATACGACCGAACTGAAACTTCTTGGAATTGCATATGAAATTAGAAATTAAAAATATATATTTGGATTGCCCAGAGAGGCTTTAAATGACTAGACACACAACACTTGCTCATTAGCTCGACTCTTGCCTACCCCACCAGACAAGGGATTCATCAGTTCTTGGCAGCCGAATTGCAAGTCTTTTTGTTCGGTTTGATTGGGAGAAAATAAATCTAATATTAGATTATCATATTTAGTATAAAAAATAGATAAAAAATAATAAAATAAAAGATGGAGAAGATAATAAATATCACGAGAAGGATGATATTTGTTTTTCATATTGGATTACTGAGTGGAGGTAATATGAAAATATTATTTCTTAAAAAAATACTTTTACTTATATTATATTAATAATATATTAACTATATCATATAATTAATATTAATTATACAAATATATATTATATTAATATAATATATATTCATTAATAAGCATTAATTATTAATAACAAATATTTCTTAATTATCAATGAACCTAACAAAATATTTATAAATAATTAGTATATTTATTTATATACCAAAAATACTAAATTATATTTATAATAAGAAATATATATTTTTAATATATGTATAATTAATTTAAAAAAATATATCAACTCATATATGTCGAAATTAATTGAATGAGTTCAATATTTTCAGCCATACATTATTATAATATTTAAAAATAAAATATATTTAGTAATAAAATACCATACGTCAAATTCATGCATTATGAATAGTATAATTCAAATTTATTAATATAATAATTTTATAATTTGTCAGCGAAAGCAAACTAAAGATCCAATCAATTTCGAGAATTTCTCTTAAAATCTCAGACTTCAGTGAGCATTCAACTGAAATCTTGATGAGCAGTACAAGATGATATAGTATTCTTAAATAGTTCTTGGAGGCTAGGTTTTCTAGCTTTCATAAAAAATCGAGATAGATGAGGAGTCCATCTCCTACTTCAAGTCGAATATGGTTCTATTTTCTACTCCAAATTAAATAAAATTCTATCTTTTACTCTAAGTCAAAAGAGCTCTATTTTTTTTTTCATTTTCTATTCCAAGTCGAATAAGATTTTATCCTTTTTTTTTTTCATTTTCTACTCCAACTTTTATATCCGAACCGGTCAAGAGGACTAAATTCAGTTTTTTATTAATTGGGCTGCGTATTGCATATCAAGAACTGGGAAGTAAAAGATTATTTGAAAATGGTCCAGATTCTCGGCCTGGGATGACTTCAGTTGGAGGCATTAATTGCTCTTCAAGGTGGTGCAGGGGATGGGCAAGTCCGCGAGAATGACCGAAAACTACCATAATTTATTGGTCTTAGACAAACCTAAGCTTTGACAGAGTAAAAGGCAGTATGCCGCAGACATTTTTGTTTCGAATCCAGAACAAGAAGCCTCAGAAACAAGCAATTGGAATTGGGAAGAGGCTAAATTGGATCCTGTTCATAAATTTCAAGGATCATAGTGAGAAAGCACAATCCAATTATTGATAAAACAACCATGTCTTGTAACAGAAGTTCTACCCAATATGAACATTGGATGCTGCTTTACATTTAAAATTCAGATCCAAATGCAATAGTTGCTGGATTCCCAGTCTTGGTATAAATAAATTCCAATCAGATTTTTCTTTTTGCAATAATGTGCTCACAACGAAATGTTTACCTTCATCATTGATGTCAGGTCAGTAGTATATCAACCTAATTATAATTATTAGCTATCGATAAGAACCTCCCTTCCGTTACTGAATCTTTCTATGAGCATCAAGAACAAGCTTCTTGAATCCAAGAAACTATACATATATCTTATAGCCATTTAAATTCAAGGAGCACAGTATGCTGTATATCAAACTTGACTGGAAGAACTGATCTCATTTTCAAAGTTCAGATTAGCAGGTCCAACAAGTATATATCACATTTCTTTGGTTGTTACACTAGGTTTCACACTTGCACAACTTCAAACCTTATTTTTTCTTTACAACCACTAGTTCGTTTAGATTGTTGAATTCCTTATCCCCTTTACCTTTTAGTGGCCATGCCTTAAGCAATAGACTACAGAAAAAGGCAAGGAAAAAGGCCTTGCCTTTTTCGCGAGATGATTTTCACTTGAAATGGTCACTGCAGGCTGTAATTTAAGGATAAAGATATAATAATGACCACCAATATCATGCCAACCCCAGATCAAAAAGGAAAAAAAAAAGTCCAAATTCAATAATAATGGCTTACGTTTTTACTTCCAAATTCATCTTTATTGCTTTTCTGTGGTTAAAGAAATGTCAGAATTCTCAAATTTGTCTCCTGGAAGTTCTTTGGTCTCAAGGAATATAGAAAGAGGACGAGAAGGTTTTAAAAATTTAAATCTGAGTTTCCAATATCATGAATTTGGGATTTATTCTAATATATCAACTATCGAAATTTTATGAGTTTACAACTTTCTTTCTGAAACTCATTTAAAATAACTGTAATTGTAATTTTCTGGTATGCTGAAGCCTGGCTTTATTGGTTATTAACACAGATATCGTATAAAATACATAGTTGAAAAAGTAATGGCAAGTAAATATTCCCTTGCACCATTTCCATACCATTATATCATGATCATGTGGAAGGTTATCACATGTGAAAGATTGCCAATAGTAATAGAGTATGCATCGTAGGCTCACAAATCCACAATGAAGAACACAAGTGTTACAGAATTCTGATTTGCTAGCTTTTCTGCATATATTCAAGTCTGTCTACAATGAGAGTGCTTGTGGTGCTGCTTTCAAGGTCTTTCTATAGAACAATGTTTTGGTATGAGACAACACTGAAAGGGGAGTACAACTATCTAAAAGGAAAGTATTTATTGATCATTCAACGCCCAACTAATTCATCATGTACATTCCAAATGCCACATGCTCGTCACATGATTTAAACTATTATAGAAAGGCATATTGACACAAGGTGAAGAAAAAACCCCAAGCAAGAAATATAGCACAACCTTCTTTTCGTTAAAAAAAGAAGAAGAATAAAAGAAGGATCTTGTGTAAGATCATACCTTATTCTGAAAATTTAGCATCATACCTGGAGTTCCTTTTTATTTAGCACACCCTCCAACAAAAGCTTTATATTCTGCAACAAAAAATATGAAAAAACCTAAATTTGAACTAGAAACTAGGAATGAAAGTCAGATTGCAATTAAAGTCATGGAAATTAGAAGAAGAGTAGTCTTCAATAAACAAAAACAATAACATTGCGACTAGACAGACATCAATTAAGATTCTCCATACTTCAATTAAGACAGGCATCAATATCAGCTGGACATCAATTAAGTGGCCATTGCTGGGAATGCTAGTGAATGGGGATTTAGATTCTCCATACTTCAGAAGAAAAAGGATTTGAGGGCACATATGACATGCTTTACTTAAAATTGCTCTCGTTTAACTCTTTGATACTAGTTGAATAGGACTGAACAACAAAGAAAACTATCTTGGATAAGAGCACATGCTGGCTGTGGTGATTTGTATACAATTTTGACACTGGTGATTTAAGCCGTTAAGCAACATGAATATTGTCAATGATCATGCACAACAGGAGCCAACATAGTATAGCAGATGGCTTAGCTAGGGACGTGGTAGCAGTTCTTTACCTTTTTTGCTTCTCTTGTATTTTCCTCCTCCCATTCAGTGGCCTTATCTACTAATGGAGCTTGTTCTCTACATTATTTCCCTTCCTTCGGGAATATTATAATATAAGCACAAGATCAGAAGAATAGAGCCAAAATTATAATATAACAACCTATGCATTCAAAATTCTGAGTCCTATCCTTTCAGAATTTTTCAAGATAGAGAACTCAATAATATGTACCAAACACCAGTATCCATGCAACGTAGACACAAAATAGCAAGAAGTTTCACAAAGCAACAAATCACCTAGTGTAATTGACAGAGAAGCTATTTTAACAAATGTATTTGTATGTGCCCATCTAATGTTTTAAAAGATAGAGAAAATAAAGCTATATGCATCTCTTGAAGAAGCAAATGTTGTTTCTTGGAGACAAAGCAACTAGGAAATACTTGATATGAAAATATTTCTGAACTAGATGCAAATAAATATTGGTATATCATAAGTTTCCAACTGTCAATCATGTAGAGAACTAGAATGTGTACTCATTGAAAGATAAAAAGAAGACATAAAAGCAACCTTATAAATAAATTATGAGATCATTATCCTAAAAATGATTTTTCAGGATTGAAAAACAAAAAAGATAGACCAGACAAAATAAATTTGCATGACACAGGAAATACACTACTCACTAGAAGGAATCTAGCCTAGCTGTAAGGATATTACACAGAAAAAATAATGAGTTCCAGCCATGCTTTTTTAGTTTTGCCAAGTACAAAAATATTCCACATCACCCATATATGTTAATCATTACAATTGGGATAAGATAGTCTAGAGGGAATTTTAACAACTAATGCACAATTTTGCATCTAAAATGTGATGCAGCCATCAATTTCATGATAAAGAACATAACATGGGTAGACATATTTGTGTATGTTTGATACTGGGGTGGGGCTGTTGGGGGTAAAATGGAACTAGTTAAAAGAAAAATGGGATGATATTTGCGCAGCATATCAAGCTTTGGATGTGCATGCTTGCATGTCTATCAAAGTGAATTGGTGGGCATGCATTTGATGGAATCACTCATATGCATGTGACAACAGTGCCTTCAATTAAATTTCTTGTCATGATGCATTTTACATAATCTCAATACCATATACATCTCTGAGGTGTTGCCATGACTCGACATAAACAATACTAATTTTTCAAAGCAGATTAGAACAAGATAAGATATCTTTATCATATGAGAGTAGTATTGTCAAAACTGTCACTTTAATCTTGTGTAAGCACCAATAGCAAGTTCTTTCAAGCACTCTAAGAAGGCTTTGTTTCAACAGTTGGAATGTTGCATCAGACACTCTCATATCAACTCCAAAGAGTTACAAACTTACAATAGTTCTCACATTAAAAATTGTGAAACAGTCTGATATTGAACCTCCAGTTAGTCGATAAAAACAGAACAATTCTAGCTGCTACTTGTGTTAATCAAAATAATCCACATAACATGATTTGCATATGCTTATCATCCCAAAACAGTAAGATTGGCTGACAGTTTTCAATGGAAGATAAGGAACAGATCTAGGATCATCTGTGAAGCCTATTGTGGTTGCTAAAATTTAGTCGAGGCAGATTCACCTGTAAGTATGCTGAACTTACAAAAGTAAAGAGGACCAACAATAAGAACAAAAAAGAAGAAGATAGAATCATCCCTTGGATCTTTAGATATACAAATTTTCAGCTGGATTTGCACGCTGTAAATTCTACATAAAATTCTAGTGTACAATCCAAGTCAAAGTATACAAGACTAAACAAAATATCATAATTTGAACAAATCGTTTTTGTATAAAAGATTCCAATCAGAATCACCAGAAGAGACCAACTCAATGCAATCTGCACTAAGGGATTCTGTGCATGAACTTGGTCCAGAAGGAGCCTCTGCCATGCTCTTTTGAATTGCAGTTTCATCACAAGCAAATTCAATAGGCCCAAACCCACTGGCTAAGTGCCAGTCATTTCCATCTTTTGATATAGAGCTTCCAATATTTGGCTCAACTCTAAGACCAAACACTGGCTCCACTTTATCTTCTCTATGACCATTGAAATTATCCTCATCATCAGAAAGTCACTGACAGCAATCAAGTCACCCATCTCAAAAATCGTACGGATTTGTCCTTCTCTCCATGATATCCTTATCTCTTCCCATGGCAAACCCCTTCTTGAAAACAAGCTTCTTTTGCAGAGGTCCTATTGCACGAGGGCTTCTGAAAATGAATTAAATCTACAGAGTTTGAAGATGCGGCTGTGCATCCAAACTGGAAACTATGCCCTGGTGATGGCATAGGATCATTTACCTCATCAGTTTTCGGCTATGGCGACAAGTTTTTGGTCCCAAGAATTGGCACCATTAAATCCATCGAAATGCAGGCAAACCACCTTGTTTCTTGACCTAGAAAAGGTTTCCCCAGAAAAGGGTGAAGTCTAAGGCAGAACCATAGCGGCATCCTCCTCTTTGTTTGTAAGGCTTAGGAAACTTACATTTGGAAGATGTTGCAGCCCTTTCTAAAATCATAGAGAAAGGACTAATGCCCGTCCTGGTAGAAGGAGTATTTTGAAAGCCATAACCAGATAATGGCGTTGTTTTGAGGACAGGCAAGTCGAGACCCAACTGCTCTTCAAGCTCAGGCGATTCCATAGGCTTAGAATTAGCAGGAGAAAACCTCCAAATCCCAAGATCAGGTAAACACTCAGACCCAAAGTAGACACCTTCGTGGACACCAAGCCATTTTTCAGCACATCCTCTTCTCCTTCCTCACAAGGAGATAGAAGCCAGTTCACAGAAGCTTCAGCATTGCAATGCGACAGCTGAACTCTAGAAATAGAACTGAAACTACTGCCGATGCCGGAATTCACATTCTCTGAAGGTGAAGACAGCCAATGGATGATGGAAGCACCAGCGATGGGAGCTGGTATCAAAGAATCCCAAATTTCTGAATTCATGGTGACCTCCATTCCACCTCCACCGACAGTGAGTATGCCTCTCGGCCTACATTTCATCCGGTCGTGGACTCCAGCGATCACCTGGCTGGTGGTAAAGCAGGCAGGCGTGGGAGTGACAGAGGACCCGGCGGGGACCTCCGGGGATATGGAGGCCCGAATTGAAGGCGTCGTGGCTGACGTTTGTGTATTTGAAAGCATCTGCTCTCCTTCCTTCACGTCCCAGACCACCTTAAGAGCAAAAGCAGGAAGAGTTTTCTCCGGGGTGGAAACCGGACAATCTCCGGATCTGAACGGATTCAAAGTCTCAACCTTTCCCTCAAAACCGACCTCAGCGCAAGGATTCGTACAATCCGACGCATCGCCGGAGCTCCAACCCTACCCTTCGGAGCTTGGCTTCCGCGTATTCCACCTCTGGAGTAGATGAGCGGTTCTGGGCGCTACTTCGATTTAAGCTGTTTGGACGCTTCCAAGCTAGGTTTCGAAGCATTCTTCCGAGAGCCCGGGAATGCCTTCACGGAATTCTTGGAGGCCAGCGTTCTAGAGACCGGAGGGGCCGCTCTGGGAGTTCTTGAAAGCAAGAAGAGGAGTTTGGCAGAAGAAAGCTGAAGCAGCTCCTCTAGATGCCTCTGCGGAGCCAGAAGAAGGACGAAACGTCCTTCAATGGATCCCTCGGACTCGGCTTCTTCTTCACCTCAGACTTCTTCGCTAGGGTTTCTTCCGAGCTCCTCCTCCCGAACTTCGAAGCTCGGTCCTGGCGTCTCTTTTCCCTCTCCCAAATCTTAACCTTTGCTCTACTCTCCGAAAAGGTTTTTTCCTGCTAAAAATATAATTTCTAAAAAATATATTTCTAAAATAAAATATCTAACAAAATATTTTTAAAAATATTTAATTAATTATAAAAAAGTAATAAATTCTCAGAGTATGGATAATTCATTTTTTTAAAATAATTATGTATAATTTTTATTATACTTTTAATAAAAATTAGATTTTTAATATCTTTTTAATAATAATTTTTTTAAAAAAATAAAAATAAAATAATTTTTGGTTCATGAAAATGTAACTTTTTATATTCCTAATAAATTTTTTTCATGAATCATATTTCTATAAAAATTATATTTTTATAAAAATATAATTTTTTAATTTTTAAAAAAAATTTAATCAAAAAATATTTCAATACTTTTCTGTTGACCATATTTTCTCTACTTTCCCCGCCAATCAAAAGATAAATACGTCGAAGAGAGGAAAAAGAAGCTTTTAAAATTTCCCACTGAACTGAGGTGAAAGAGGGGGCCCTTCGAGATTCGATGAAGTTGCCCCATTCCCTTTTCTCCAGTTCGGTAAAGGTGGATCCCAGTGATCTGGGCCGTCCATTTGGAGATCTGATCCATTTTGGACGGCCGACCGATTGGTGGGACACGAAATGGACGGCGAAGATGCATTGCGCTCTCCTAGCGCCGTGCGGAGTTGTTCGGTCGTTAAATAAACGACGGGAGAAAGGAGAAGAAAGCAGCTGGAAAAAACCTTCATTATTATCTGCTCGTGTACTCTGCCCACAGCCATGGGTGAAGCCGGGAGGAAGAAGATCGTCATCGACACCGATCCCGGAATTGGTAAAACCCTAACCCTGATCTCCAAAAATGATTAAAAAAACCATAATTTCTAGCTTCCAATCTATTGTTTTGGGGTTTTATGTGGTAAAATTTGTGTTTTTAATGTGAGTTTGTGTTCAGATGACGCGATGGCGATATTCGTGGCTCTGAACTCGCCGGAGATAGAGGTGATTGGGCTGACAACAATATATGGGAATGTCTATACGACGCTGGCCACAAGAAATGCATTGCATTTGGTAATTCACCGCTCCCATGAATCATCTTTTTTCTTGTAGATCTTTTGGATCTGGTCTGGAAAATTGATGAACTGCTCTTCTGGTTAGTGGAGATTCTTCTTCTTCGTCTTCTTCATCATCATCTTCTTCTTTTTGAATCGATCTTCTGAAAGGGTGTTGACCAATGTAGAAGTGTGTATGAATATCTTCTGTTATATATGGAAACAGATTCAATTTCATAAAAATATCTAAATTGCCAGCTTGAAAGAGGAAGTTGATGTAGTAATTGATTCAAAATGCAGTGAAAGCTGCCAAAATATCACCACCGAAGCATCATCCCTGATGATCACTCGAGAAACACTGCTCTACCATATGGTATAGTTATTGGGCTGAGCTTCTCAGCCATTTTGGATATGAGCTTTTCTAATCCTGATGGAGATGGTTTCCATTTTGATACAATAAATTGAAAGTTTGAGATTTACAAGATCTCTAATGTAGTGATGTAGGGGCTGGGGGATGTAGCTTGATGATAGGTACTTAAGCTGGTAAACCATCCCATGATCTGTGTTGGCTTTTGGCAATTAATTACCCATTACTATATTTCTTCTTTGTTTTTCTAGTCTTCATGAACAAACCAAACCAAATCAAACCATGTATAAACCCTGGGCACTTGGTAACAAGTGCCTATGATTGCGTATTGCATGAGTACTGTAAATTGAAAGTTTGAGATTTACAAGATCTCTAATGTAGTGATGTAGGGGCTGGGGGATCTAGCTTGATGATAGGTACTTAAGCTGGTAAACCATCCCATGATCTGTGTTGGTTTTTGGCAATTAATTGCCCATTACTATATTTCTTCTTTGTTTTTCTAGTCTTCATGAACAAATCAAACCAAGTATAAACCCTGGGCACTTGGTAACAAGTGCCTATGATTGTGTATTGCATAAGTACTGTATAATTAGCAACATAGGATAACCATAAGAAGTTCTGCTATGACAGCACTATAGTAATAGTTACTGTAGACCATGGGATGGTGCATGAGTATCGGAGTCCTTTACTTATTTCACTAGGCTCTATAATGGAAATTCAGCTTCCACTATATAGTTGGTAGTTACCTAAAATTCATCCTTTTATTAGGTCTTTTGCATGTATTCTGCTTTCAGTAATTGAAATTATATATATACCCTTACAAATTAACTATTTATATGCATAACCATATAAATTATTGCTTATTGCACATCTACCCTCGACATAGTCATAAAGAAGGATTGTAGCAAACTTACAAACTTGAGAAATAAGAGATATCACTCTAGCAATATGGAGAGTACTGCTGAAGAGACTGATGCCCTGTTAGTGCAATTAAAGATTCTATGCACTGGATATTTATATACATGAGATTATAACCCACTGTCTAGTATATCTTTTGAGAGGAGCGCTATCTACTATATCATTACACCATTTTACTTTGTTTTTGTATAAACATTAAATATAGATCATTTATTCTGTTTCAGAAGTGTTATCTGTCAATTTTAAGGATAACCATTTCTTCTTGGTTATTTGGTGTATTTTTTTGGGACATTTAGATTGGTGTGTTTGAAAGTAATAATTAAATTTCGTCTGCTTCTCTTCATTTTTTTTGCAACTGGTTTAGTTGGAGATCGCAGAGCGGACAGATATTCCAGTGGCTGAGGGATCTCATGTGACAATCACGGTATGTAGTGACCAATATATCATTACTTTGTGGCTATTGCTGGAAGACCACTTGTTGATCTTTTGCTTCTTTCTTGACCTAGATCAATTTGTTGTATGTAAATAGTGATGTTTATTAAAACAGCTGAAACTAGTATTGACTGTAGCAATGTTTACAGTTGTACATCCAGACTAGGATGTTTACATGCCAAGTTGTTATGTAGATTCAAATCTATCTATATTGAAGATTCTTGAACATAAAAGGTTCTGCGGGGCTCCTTGCAGCAAAAGTTTGTCAATATCTCTTGAGTTCTGGTCAAAATCTCTTAATTTTACTAGTTCGAGGGGCAGTTCTTGGACTTCTCAGGGTGCATGAAGTTACCTGCATGCTTTTTCAGCTGCATATTTAGACTTTATTGACACTTATTTTTTCCACCTGCATTTTCATGAACAAGCTGGATTTTGGTTTTATTGATGCATGCAAATGAGTATAAACAGTAGGCTAGGTATGTCTCCTAAAGTGAATGTATCAGCGTAAATAGTATTTAGTTTCCTGTGCACCTACTCATGTGAGCATGCAGTAGATCCTTTCTTCCACACTGATACTTTTTTTTTCCAAAATTATTGATCAAGATATCGATTAAATATTTGAACAGCATTACTTACTTTGCTTTCTAAAAATGTGTAAAGAAAGGTACAAAGCTTAGAATTGCTGACTTCGTACATGGTGCGGACGGACTTGGAAACCAGAACTTTCCTCCACCTAAAGGAAAGCCCATTGATCAGTCAGCTGCCGCTTTTCTGGTTGAACAGGCGAATCTTTATCCTGGAAAAGTTACTGTGGTTGCACTTGGCCCACTTACAAATGTTGCCTTGGTCAGTTTGTTGTTCAGTTAACTTGTATTCTGAACATATTACTCTGAATATGCTATCTTTAGTTAACTTTTTCTAGCTCTTCTCGGCATTGAATCAGGCCATTCAACTTGATCCTGCATTTCCTAAAAAGATAGGGCAAATTGTTCTTCTCGGTGGTGCATTTTCAGTGAATGGGAATGTCAATCCAGCAGCAGAGGCCAATGTATGCCTAATCTTTGTCCTGGAAGCTTTAGTACATTTATTCATATGATGCATGCATCTATGATTGGTGTAACTTTGGATTTTCCATAATTTAATGTGATTGCCTCACTTCATTATCATCTTGTTGCATAATATTTGCAGATCAGAATAGTAGTTTATTCAACTTTTTTCTAGTAAACTCAAAAATACCATTGAAATTTTAGCGTGCACTCTGGATATTTCAAGGCATCCTTTCTAAGTTGCACATAGGAAGATACTAAATTGTCAGTTTTCCTTTTTGCTTTCTTCAAGAAATTAGACTATAAGATCTAGTAGAGAAGAGACTGAAGACTGAAACTTCGACAGCTTAAAGCTAAGGCAACATGCCAAGTCATATATTTGCTGAGTACGCTAGTCCACCTTAGAGTTGCTTTTGTGATTGTACAAAAATTTTCATAGAAATTTGTTTTGAGCCTGTAAATTCAATTTTAATGCCATTAAAGTGCAGATTTTTCTTTCAATATACAATCAAGAGGATGATTGCTTTATATACAATACAGCACATTTCTATCATTATGAAGATAAGCTAACATCCTGTTATTATCTTCTAAGAAAGTTATGTTATATGAGTTATCTGCTTGTTTAACTGAAGCAGTATATGTCAAAATAACTTGTTTAAACAAATGGACTTTTATGTTTGTTTGTTCCAACCAGTGTCTGCTCAGTGTGAGCTGTATCTCGAGGACATGTGTTCTATGAGTAAAATATGACTATTGACTATTCTTACTTTTTTACCAAAAGTTGACTTTTTTTTTAACAAAGACAGACCCTCATCTTTTTCTCTGCGAATGGATAAGCAGATCTTTGGTGATCCAGATGCTGCTGATATTGTGTTCACTAGTGGAGCTGATATTTTGGCTGTGGGAATAAATGTAACGCACCAAATTGTTCTGACAGGTAAACTTTCAAATCAAATAACTGGTTGTTTATTATCCATAGCGTAGTCTTTAAGCTGTCAAACTTAAAAACATTTTGTTTCACCTGTCAGGAAAATATTCTGCTGTTTTTTCTCGGGAGAACAATTGTTAAAAACTTTAAAAATTAAATTTATTCACGGATGTAGATTTTTACCATAAGATCATAGGATAACTCTTTATAAAATGTAAAGTGTCCAAAAGAATATTTGTTATTTTACTTGTAATTTCAAATCTCTTCGGCGACCTGATCATGAATTCATTTTGTTTCACCATACAATGCTCCTCTGTAATAACAAACATGTGTATCTACTTACATAAGCTTCTTAACACATCTCTGTTGCTCACTCATTTGGTCTGTCCTCATTTGCGTACTATATGTAAATGGCCTATCTAGCAAGAAAGGATCATCCTATATCTTTCAATTGCTTTGATGGATATGATAACCAAATTTGAGAAGTTACTTCCTCTGACATCTTGAAGATTCTACTTATCATTAGTTATTCTTTGATCAAATATATTCAAAATTAAATTCATTGAAGTATGATTCACAGAAAAATAATGTTAGCTGCAGATGGTCTGGCCTTAAGCCTTTATTCGGAGTTCTTACTTTCACAGAGCATTGATTAAACATGACAATAACTGTCATAATCTGTTTTGCTAGCACGCAGGGCACATGCCTTCATATAGCCTGCTGTTTTTCCTTATTTCTTCTCCTTGTTCCATAATCATTTACATAACCTGTTTAGTCCCTGTAGATTGTAATTAGGGATCATGAAAGTCATTCCTGATGTTAACTCATTATGAATTGATTATCGACAATTAAAGAAACAGTTAGTCAAGACAGGCCCTTTTATTAAAATTCATGCAATAATAATGACATGTAAAGTTGATGGTGCTGCATTATCTATTTTCTCATTGAGCAAGTAACATTTTGACATCATTGCAGAAGCTGATCAAAACAAGCTTGCACTATCAAAAGGCAAATATGCTCAATACCTGTGCAAAATCTTAGGGATTTACTTTTCGTATCATCATGAAGCCTATTCAACACAAGGTTCGTTGCGGAAGGAGAAATTATTGAGAAATGATGCAAAGGTAGCACAAATTGTAATGTTTTTATGGATGTCTTTTGGATGCAGCTGTCTACCTTCATGACCCAACAGCACTTCTTGCAGCAGTCAATCCATCACTGTTGACTTATACTGAAGGTGTGGTACGGGTTCAGACAAGTGGCATCACAAGAGGCCTTACAATATTTGATAATACCAAGAAAAGGTCAGCAGATTTTGCTATTTAGAGATTAATCGCATGCATGTTTAACAATAATAGACGGTGAACAAGAAATTTAAACAGAGATGAGCTTATTGTAGTATAATCCATTTGTATTTTCCAGTCACATGCTGATATGCATTTATCACCATTCTCCTAAAACTACTCTCATGGTTATTGGAGTTTACTTGGATGTCAAAGATCATAGTTGTGCTGTAGGTAACACTAGTGCAATATATACCAGATCAGTGGACATTCTCTTAAGTTCTTCTCATGGTCAAGCTACAGAAGCAAGTATGAAATTCCAAATTTTATTATTATATTGTTCATTTGGATGTCAGATGATAAATGGTAATGATGAGACAGATAATCACATAATGCTAGGGCGACTTACAAAATTAACAGCAAAGGACTTTCAAAATAAAAATTTACAGTCCATTTCCCTGCAAAGATCATGATGAGATTCTGGCCATCTACTGCAGAAAAGGTAGTTATAAACAGTACCAATATAAGTGTCATATCACATGATTAAATCCTAGTACACATTATCACTTCATACAAAACTTTAGAACTTCCTTGCACTTTAATATGAATTTGGACATCACCTTTATAGAAAGGATCTGTTTTTTTTTACTGTATAAATGATTTTAATGCAAAATAGAAATCTTATATTGCTTAATACTATTATAATTGGTTTTGTTCTTGGACATTAAAAAAAGAATCCAACAATATTAGTCATGCCATGGCACTCATTGGTGCTTTAAAATGCATCAGCACTCATTAATCATTTGCACACCTTAAATAGATAACTGAAGATTCGAAGGAGTGTCTAACCACCTGTAATTTTGCATAAAACTGCATGTTCTATGGAGATAAATTTGTTTCATAAATGGAATAAGACCAATGAGTGTATTTGCATAAGAATACTGAAGATAGATTCATAAAACAGACCTGAAGAGAGGACAAGGCTTGTTGATCATTATGATGGTTGTTCAATTCCTATCAATACAATCAATGCTACATGAGATTGTGCACCCATGGAAGGCAGATAATTTCCATTGCATCAAAGATTCTGTCCTACATTCTTGCTCATATTGTCATGATTCATACATCTAATGCATATGTGTGTGTGACACGCACACACGCAGGCATAAAATGCATACACAGGGGGGGAGAGAGAGAGTCGCATCTTGCATTTATGTTCGTATGGTCATGATAAATTCGTCCATTGCTACTTCTAATTAAAGATAATTGTGTTGACAATGGTTTTCTTCGTATAAATTGATAAAAACAGAAGGGTTTTCATGTCCTGTAAAGAAATTTTGGATATACAAGAGGCTTGTACTACTAAATTGTAGATCTTCTGACTCAGTATGATTTTCTGCCAAAACATTCCAGGTATGGCGAAATCACAGAGTGGTCCGATAAGCCAACTGTGAAAGTTGCTGTCACAGTCGATGCTCCTGCCATCGTTGAGCTGGTCATGGAAAGGCTCATGAACTCTTAGCATCAGTGATCCATAGCCTGGAAGATATCGCAGCTAGGGAAACAAGAAGTGGCCAGAGCCTGGTCATCAGTGATCAATTAGTTGTTGCATTTGTACCAGTTTCCTTTTACTTCATATTCCGTGACAAAAGAAGGGACCAATATGATTTCTCCCCTGTACTCTAAAATTATGGCATACAATCAAATATTGAGGAACATCTTGGAATTTTTATAAATGCTCACCAGGCTCTTTTGGTACAGATTTCTTAGTGCAATGAGATTCTTATATGCAGTTCAGGAACTATAGTGCCCTAAAGTCCTTGTAGTTTGGTGGGTTGTAAGTCCATTGATGGAGCACTTACTTGAAGAAAGCAAAGATCCAAATTTCACAGGGTTTTGGAAAGTTTAATGAGCACAGGCCACACTAGAAGGCAGATTTCCCCATGGAGGGTAGATTCTTGATTCATCTCACTCCTACTGCCATGTAAGAGTACAATAGTTTGAACGGGGAAGAGAGATCTCCCAAGCAATCCTGCTTTAGGAACTTAAGCCTATGGAATGAACATATGCTGCAGCTTTACGTAATCCAACAATAGCAACAAAATCTTTCAGTCAACACCAAGATAGAGGGCTATCTGATTAATTGGGAACATGAATAATTGAAGAATCCACTCAATAATATTGGAAATTTAAGAGCCCATGGTTTTTACATGCACGACACATGCAAATTAAATTGTGATGCAGTAAAAGAAAAATCCAAGCATATCAATTTGTTCGAAAACTGCAAAGATCTGTTAGTAACATACTGGATTTGCACCCAAAAAAAAAACTTATTTCCAAAATTAATTTATTGCCTTCAAACCTCTAGATGGTCTTCAGGTACCCTATGACTGCCATCTCTTTGAGTAATCTGAACCCATGCAAGCAAGGCTTTGATGCAAACAAGGAACCAGCAGGTGTTCTTAATAGAAGTGGACTAGTTCATAAGAGTATACTAGTTAATAGCTAATAAGAGTATACTAGTTAATTATTGAAAGCGATTACCCCCGTTATTAACTATCGCATGACTCCCGCTGGCCTTGCTTCTAGGACTAGGAATGGTTGGGTAGGCTTCTTTTGGATGGTGGCATCATGTCATCCACCTCCTGAGCTACCACAATCTTACCACGTAGGTAGCATCTCTCCCCTGCAAGTCCTGCTAGGTTCGCTGCACACTAACCATCTCTATGCGAAATTATTAGTTGGGTCAGATCTACCAGCTCAGCCATAGACCAGTCCAATCATAAAACAATATGCACGAAGGTAGACAAAAAAGAGACGGAAGCCAAAGGGCGCAATATAAGCTTATTTGTGTGTGTTGGTTCACGGTTAGACTGATCCACTAGCTCAACGATGGATCTAATTCAACAAAAAATTTCACCCATCTCTATACCATATGATATGCCAAGTTCTGTAATAACAGTTGCATCTTAATCTTGGCATGCGTCGGGCATCGAATCTTTTTCTTTTTTCCTTTCCACTTGCCCTTAAACCCAACATTCAACCCAGCCTCCATAAAATAGGAGCATTTTTTTTAACCTTGATTTTGTACTTCTACCGCCATTGTACTAGTTTCAACAATGCCGGTAAGACATCAGAAGGGCTAGTAAGGAGCATCGAACAATTTGAAAAATATTTTTACTTTGTTGGATGGTGGATATATCGAGCATCATTAGAAGTAAAGCATCAAGAGGGACCTTAAGGATTAAAGAAATTGCTCATTATCTACTTCTTAGTATACTATGTGAAATAAAATTTTATATTTTGTAGGATGAGACTGTTCCAATTTTTCTATAGAATAGAACAAGCCGTGGTCCCGATATTTAGGATAAGGAATGTCTCAAAATGTGCTAATCAGAATGTTAAGACTGTGACAGAACAGTCCTACCCGATGTTCGGGATGGTATCCTAACCAATTTCATTGCCGGAACCGTTAACACGCTCACTTACAAGCCACGTGTCAAGAAACGATATATGCGACTAAAAGGATCAGAGTGATTTACTGGCACCAAGAACCAATTACGCCCGGCCACATGTCATACAGGGTTCAATAATTGGGTCTGGTAGCAAATTTTTTTCCTGCACTGCAGTGAAAAAATTTGGTAACACAATTGATATGCCGGCGACTACGATACGGAGAGGATTCCATCTCACACGGATCAGAAGGTGTCAGCTAGCGCACACGAAACACGACCCCGATTAGTTCCCCGGGTTCTCGCGATCCATTGACCGTCAGATCACAGAGTGTATTAGATCCAACGGTTCCCGTGAACTTCGTCCCACGAATCTTGGGGTTTGGTGTTCCACCGCACTCACCCGATCCTCACCCCCTTAACCATCCGACGGCCACCCAGGGTTACAACACCCAAACACGCAATCCAGCCACTAGCAAATCACAACGTAGTAGAAATAGTGGCATTTTAGTACATAAATGAAAAATAAGGGTGTTTTTATTTAATGTGGTATCTTTGGAAAACCGCTTCCTTCCTCCGACCCATCTTTCCTGTGCGGGGCCGGCGTCTTTTGGGGTCAGCCTATAAATACCCCACGAACGATGCCTTCGTAACTTCGAGAATTTCCTCTCCGCTGTTCTCCGCCCTCTGGGGCTTTTATTCAAAACCCTACACCAAGAAAGGTAAATGGCCCAGGAAATCCTCCACCAAACCCTAGAAATCCCCGAAGATCGGGCCTCTGGCGATCGATCGGCGGAGGATTCCGGCGACCCTGCGCTCTCGCGGACCGCCTCCTCCAGCCGCCTCAACGCCAAGGCGCCCGAGTTCGTCCCCCGGTCGGCGGCCGCGGATCGGATCGATGCACGCAAGCCGCGGGTGGTGCCGATCCACCACGGCCCGTCGCCGGTGATGCACCCCTACCACCCGGCGCCGCCGAGCCCGCCTTTTTTTGCTACGGTGCCGGGCTCGTTCGAGTACTATGGTGGTGGAGGCGGTTCGGGGTTTGGGGAGCAGGAAACGGCTCCGGGGCCGGCCGAACAGGATCCCGCTCCGGGGGGCAGGGAGGGACTCTCGGAAGAAGTTATTCAGAAGATTACGAAGCAGGTGAGTGCTTTCTCGAATTCTTTCTTTTAATTTTGTGTTCCCAAATTCTGATTTTAGAGTCTAATGTAGTATTTCATATGCTTGAAGGAAATACTATGAAGTATTGATTTTGAGTTGATGAAATGATAGACGGAGTGACTAGCAAATTGTGAGAATCATTATCAATTGGCTGTAGTTTTATGTAGAATTCTAGCAATTGAACCAATCTTTGTGGAATTTTAGCCATCTGAGCCATCCAGGTTCTGTCAAAATATTTAACAAAGTGCTTGTATATATATATGGTTTGTACCCCTATTTCAGTATAAGAAAGCTCGTTTCTGTATTGTTTGACCTCTTTGAGAGTGATACTTGAACAAACAATCCTCTTTATAAGGCCTTAAACCTTTGTTTTACTGTAGAAATCTCATTCTTATGCTGTCAGGCACCAGATGACCATTTGAATTGTTTTATATGATTTTCTGAACGTATTTGGCTTTCAATACTTGGTTGACATGTCATGAAAAGCATTGCCAGTGCTGTGGTTTTGAGGGCCTCTTTTTTTGATTCGAGCAAACTGACTGTCATGTTGACATGACTCATATTACTTTTTGTGGCATAATCATAGTTTTGGTTTTTATTGTCCTTGTCTTAAAGTTAACTTGAGGAACCCCGTTGAATGCCATATTTGTTGGCTTCATTCATAGCCAATCCATAAAAATTTCACATAGGTTTCAGGACTGAGCTTCTAATGAGTGGTGTGTCTTTGTGTGGTAGATAACGTACATTTGTCTGAAAAGCCTTAGTACAACCGGCCTATAACAATGTCAATATGCCTTTTGAAACTTTTTTTCCTAAAAAACACTTGGTGGTCCACCTTTTGAATGGGATCAGCTTAGAGGGTTGCTCTATGATTTAGTTCTGATGAAACTTGTACACATTTTACAATGGACTCTCAAGTTGATGTAAGACTTTCTGAAATAGTGGATTAGAGTATGATGACTTCTCCTTTTTTGAAGTTGCCTCTTCTATGCTTTTTTGTCAGTTTAGTGGGTTACATTATGGTTGAAACTTGTACCCATTTTACAATGGACTCTCAGGTTGATGTAATACTTTTTGAAATAGTGGATTAGAGTATGATGACTTCTCCTTTTTGAAGTTGCCTCTTCTCTGCTTTTTTTCCCGTTTTAATTATTAAATCAAATTCTAAGTTTAGGTATAAAGTAGCTGAACATGTTTTTACTTGTAAGAAATAACTGTATAAGAATCACTATCACTCATATTGGCTTTTGTTTTCCTGCTTGTGTAACTCATTTTTTTGCTACATTAGCTTAATGCTGCAAACACAATTCTGATGCAAAATTCACATGTATGTATGATTTTATAAGATCATGCTATCTGAATATAACTTCCTTTTTTTAAAAAAAATTCATTATTTGATATTTGCAGGTGGAGTATTATTTCAGTGATGTAAACTTGGCTACCACTGAACACTTGATGAGGTTCATTAGTAAAGATCCAGAGGGATTTGGTAAAATAATTTTTGTTAATTAGATTTTGATTTTTTTATTTCTTTTGTTTTTATGTTTTATATTTTTTGGTCTGAGATATGCATAGAATTTTATTTTTATCAGCCCTTTATTAATAGATAAACTTATCTCCAGCTATCATGATCAAGGTGCAATTTTTTTTTAATGCTAAACTGGTCATGCTATAGACATGCAATTATAATGTTCCCAAAATAATTTGAAGGTTAGCTATATTAGAATTTTAGACCCCTATATTATCTATTACACTTTAGGTGACTAGGCTGTCAGCAGATGTCGATGGGATTCCTTCTTAAAGGTGGAAAGGGATGATATCTACTAGTCCTGTACAATGGATGGGCTTAGGGAGAATTTTTATTGATGAGTAGCAAAAAACTTGGGACTAAGGGCTATCAGTTGCATAGAGGGTAACAGGGTTAAATCTTTAAAGTTTGTTCATGCTTGTTAAATTCTATTTCTCCAACCACATGCACAAAATGGGGTACCATAACTCATTTAAAATACAATATTAAAAAAATTAAGGATTGTGGGATCAATAATATCTTATTTTGTCTCTATCTAGTTGAATTAAATGTTCCATAATATATTTCACCCATGTACAATATGTGCTGGGGAGGGTATTGTTTGAGTATTTAAGTTCACTGGAACACACAATCTACATTGGTTTTTTATATGTGATAATCCTTTAGAAGGTGGAAAGCATGATGTCCAAGATGTTGTAATTCCAGGATTGATGGCCTTTTTTATTCCTTTTCCTCCTATATTTGCCATTTAAATCCAAGTCATTATATTTTCCACATAGATGGTTATTGGGCATCTAAGCACCCTTTGAAGAATTCTATTGCAGCTATATTAGTTGTGTTGCATTAGTATAAAGCAAAATCTAGGTGGCACTGTATCATAACATCTTAAGTACTATCCAATTCTTAGAATTCCAAGGAAAAAAATACAAGGAGGCATATGATAGTGATATGACATATAAGCTATATAATTCTTACATTAATTCAGAATAGAAGAATTGCTTGCAAATGCTGATAGTCATATGTCTATTAATAAAGTTGCCAGATTCAACATATGAAACATTTCTTGTAAACAAAAACCGACAACATTTTAGGATTATGACATTTAAAGCATCATAATTATTTGATATCCTGTACTTCCATTTAGGATGTGATTAGGAAATGCATAGCGGATGTGCTCTAATAATTAAGACATTTTGAAGGTAAGTCGTAAATCGGCAATTCTGGTGACTCCTATATTGTCATTTTGCGTGTTAATTTAACATGGTTTTTGGTTGGAACTTCATTTTTTCTACTTTATTTTTAAATACCTTGATTGTCAAACTCCTATTTTTATAAAAAGGTTAAGTATACTTATGGATTATTTGAACAATTATAGGCATGTCACATACATTTATACCAATTTTAGTTCCTTTTTTCTAATTTTTAAATCTATGGAATAAAGTATATAAAAATTACTTTGTTAGCTTAGTATGTTATCCAAAAGTAACCTTATATTGAAATTTGAATGATAGGAAGGAAATCTGCTTGATTAAAAATTTCAATTGTTTTTTATGAATTTAACACACCTTTATACGGATTCACAAAAAGGTAAAGAGAAAATAAAATCATAATGCTTGTATTAGAAAGTATTAAAATTGTTTATAAAATCAATTGCTGCGATTGCTATAGCGGTTTTATATGGTGCTTGGGTATGGAGCACTCGATATATCGATTGAAAACCTGCTATAGCAGCTGTTATGCTATTGCTTCAAAGTGCGCTATTTATTTCATAATAGGCTGGATTAATTTCCAATTGGATGACTCGGATACATCTAGTTCTGATGCTCAAAGTGCAAACCTCCTGAAAGTAGTAGATGATGATTGATCATTGAGATAATCAATCAGCAATTTGTGATTTGATTGTTTTATCCAGACTCTAGTGAAGCTTATTATTTAGCGGTGATGATGTTTTGTTGGTGAATTATATTATATGATTAGGGACACTTTTTTTATAGTTGATGCTATATTCTGGACATATTAATTTATAGTTGATGTTATGTGATGCACTTTTTTATATCATTAGTGATGTTATTATGTTTGGTGGATGACGATATTTGTCATTAGATTATGGAGCCTCAAATTATATGGATGTTGACATGATATTATATTTTTACGTGGATGATATTCTATAGGTTTGCTCATGATTTCTTTTTTGTTATTTTTTGCATGAGGATGATGTAAAATATTATTTTTTGAAACTTAGTAAGAAAAAATACTTTTAGTAGATAGTGCTTGCTATATTACTAGCTATTTGCTATTTTTTACTAAATCCTCTAGCTGCTACGTGCCTGCTATTTATCTTTTAATACATCCGGTATCATTGTAGTCATAAGTTTTAATCTGTATCATAGTGTATTGATGGATGCATTGCATTAACATTTTGAGATCTACATTGCTATAGGGACACCAGTGCCAAAATGGGTTAGAAAGGAAAAAAGAAAGGAAATGTGGTACATATTTTCAAAAGTACATTGCCAATAACGTTTCAAAAGTGTACATATTTTCTTATATATGGTACATATAGACATGTGGATGATGAAAAGGAGGCTTGTGAAACCAATTGCATGCTTGCCTGACTTGGTGGTGAAAGAGGGTTTATGGTGGTTCTGGTTGGACTTACCGTTGGTGCGTGGTGGTTGTAATAATGGGAAAATTATATGGTTGTCTAGAAGGAAATATAGTAGTATAAGTTAAGCAATAATAAGTGGTTCATGCTTAAATGAGAATTTCCCTTTGTTAGAGAAATGTGCCTAATTGAAGATGGGTTGTTTTTGAAGTAGTAGTGTGTAAAACCCTCTGTTAGCCCTCGATTTATTTATTTATATATTTATTATTTTTGAAACTGAAGCACTTTAACCTATGCATACATTATTTGCCTAAACCATGGTGGGTGTCAAAGCACATGCGCTTGTGCATATAAGGAAATAGATCTCTCCAAAAAAATTAAAATAAAGAGATGCTTGTGAAACAGACATATGGATGAACTTCTGGAGAGATTTTGAAGTGGGTGGCGACCCTAAATAGAAGTTTGTTGCTACTAAGATACTTAAAATAATCAGCTGATGCTGATGCTTATCAAAGAATATATTTTATATTCATTGTCAATTGCTTAGTGGTATTTTTTTTCTCAAAAGAGATGTTTGCATGCAAAACCACATGGATGTAAATTTAGGAAATTTATGGTGCATGTTCGACTGAGACGAGTATTTATTAATTCTTGATATAGTACAGAAATAAAACTAAAAAATTGTGAAATATGCAAAAGTATTAGCTTGAACAAACCCAAGTAAGTGGTTTCTTTTTTTTTAAAAAAAAAACTTTTGCAAGGGAAAGTTCTCGATTCCCTCAGCTTACAACCTGACACCATGTCTCATAATAAACTTTTCTTCATGGTACTTCATCAGAATTTCTAGATAAGATCTTTGAGAACATGTAGTCTTGATGAAACGATGTATATTATGGCAACTTTTTTAAGGAGGCATATCAAAATATCTGTGTATTTCACTCGTGTATGTATGTATTATTGACATAGATAATGATTGCCTTTTTTGGTTGTTTAACTAATGTTGTTGATGATGTGAAAGCTTTTAACTATGGATCTAATGAAGAAAAAATGAATTAGAATTCTTCTTGCATCGTAACTTAAGGAAGATTCATTAATTTCATTTACTTTTTAGTATCAAATGGACATTGGGAACATGTAATTGATTAGTCACGGGCATCGTACGATTGTGCTGGTATGTAATAGTGAGTGAAAATCTATTTCAAATAGGAATTTCTGGAGTATATATCAGAAAATATGTTGTACACACACATGGTAGTTCAAACTTGAGGTTGTTTACACCCTTGTCAAAATTCTGAGAAGATTCAAACTCCCAAAGAGGGAGGGGGGGGGGGAGGTTTGTTTGGTCAGTTACATACTCAATGTCACATGCATTAGCCTATCAGTTGATAATGTAGAATTAGTAATAACGATAAGTAGCTCATTGATTTTTGCTTCGTAATTGTTAACAATTTGCACGCATTTAAGATGTTTCTTTTTGAAAATGGAAGGCCATGCATGATGAAAGGTTGAGGGTCCATATTAAGAATGTTGAGGGTGATGCGGCAGATAGCAAGCATTGAAGTAATCAATGGCCAAGATTTGGGAGATGTTCAAGATAATTAGCTTATTATCTGTATGAAGCATTGGATTCAACACAATTAGCTTATAATATTAATAGATGAAAAGGTAGCGTAATCTTGAATAACAAATAATGGAAACAAGTACCGCTAAAGGATGCCTATCCATGTTGTTTCACCTCCACATTGTGGGTATTTGTTGACCTTTCCACATATCTTTCAGCCCAACAAATTGTCCAACATAATGATCTTTGACCCAAAAGTTGTAAGATATTGACATGGTTGACTTCTAATATTATCAAATTTCAAGTATCATCCTTTTGAAGAAGTCCATAGTAAAGACCCCACTAAATACAAAACCATATCACAGAGTTTACACAAGCGAACCATTATGAATTGACCCTTATATGTTACTTCCCATTTATTCTAGTGATGGTTAATATTTCCAAACGAACAATTTCAACTACGGATAACAATTTTTTAACTGAAATAAAATCACAGAAGAATCGGTGGAAAGCTTTTTCTTGATTTTAAATGCTTTCAAGCAAGGTTCGCCGAATCAGTATTAGAGTCATACCAGCTGGCAACCTGTTTGGTATGGTATTGGTATATACTATATCCGAGAGGGAGAGGGAAAGGGGGAGAGAGAGAAGGAGAGAAGGGGGGGGGGGAGGTTGAGGATTTCGGATCCGACTGTGGGGACTAGGAGAGTGAGGATACACCTAGCTGGGACCTCATCATCGTCATCAGACATGGATGGGACATTGTCAGACGACATTATCAAAGGATAGAGGTCGGAGGTGGAGATAGGAGAGGGGGGAGAGGGCAGGTAAAGGCTTCGAGAGCCTTGAGCCATCTGATGGCTCCGGATCCGACAACAAGGATCGTGAGAGAGAGGACTTACCTAGCTGGGATGTCGTCGTTGTTGTCAGACATGGACAAGATGCTGTCGGTCAACGAAGGACAGAGGCTAAAGGAGGAACTAGGCGAGGGAGAGAGAGGGGAGACGAGGGATTTGAGGATGTTGGAAGAGCCGAAGAGAGCTCCGAGGGAGGGATTTATAGCATCTCGATTTGATCGGCTGAACCATGCCGATGACCTACTGGTCTGGTTCAATACACTCTGAAACTGGCCAGTTTGGCACGTTTCGGCAAACCTTGCTTTCAAGAAAGAGAATAAAGACAATGATAGTATAAGGACACCATAAAAAGATCAATAAAACACTACTATTGATCGAACAATACTACCACTATTGCAATACAGTTCTGCTGTATATGGTGTATTATGGTTTGCTCGGTCGTCAATCCTGAACAAGCTAAACAAGGAATTTTCCTTTGGTTATTCTTAAAAATTGAATGGCTGTATGACTTGTTCACTTGTTCCTTCAAAAATATGCATGGATGTACTCTCCTTTTGCAATATGACATTTCTGATCGAGTGAAAAATTATAAAAAGGAAAATCTAGGCTACCTGCTTTGATCAAGTTGGCCTAGTTATTTAGAATTACCATTCTTTTGTGTGCAGTGCCAATATCAGTCATTGCAGCATTTAAGAAAATCAAATCCCTGGTTCACAACAACTCTCTGCTGGCTATGGCTCTCCGGACATCATCAAAACTTGTAAGTTCTTCAGCCATGCTTACCTGGTTTTAGTTCACAACCCATATGCCAGTCAAACCCTCTTCCCGCAATTCTGCTGATACAAACACATTTACCAGTCTAGTCATCAATATTACACTTATGCTAGTATTATGTTGTAAATGTGCCATCTATCATGCCCGTGATATGGTTATTTTGCAGGTCGTTAGTGATGATGGAAAGAAAATTAGACGGCAACTGCCTTTTACTGAACTAGATGTGGAAGAATTGCAGGTTACATATAGTCAGTTCTATTTGGACTCATTCATCACTTTATGTGTTCTGATTATAAATAATGAGTTTGCTTGTTCCCTTTTTTCCCTTTTAGTCACGCATTGTTGTGGCTGAAAATCTACCTGAGGATCATTGTTACCAAAACCTCATGAAGGTTTTCTCTGCAGTTGGGAGGTAGAGGTTTCTTTTCATATGTAAATTTGCTATCTATAATTTTTCAACATTGTTAATTTAAAATCAATGCTGTGATGCAGTGTAAAGACGATTCGTACATGCTATCCTCAGACCACAAATGGCACAAACGCTCAAACTAACAAACCAGCAAAACTTGACATGCTTTTTGGCAACAGGGTATGCATCTTTATCTGTTAATATTTTTATTTGATCAACGTATTACATTGTTAAAGGGATACATCATACTTCTGGATCAGTCTGTATATGATGAGTGCTTACTCTGTGGTCCTCTGCATTTACTGTACAAATTATGCTTTTGGCATAACTAGTCATAGGGAATAATTTTAAAGGATATATCCTTTCTGTTTGGACCATTATTTATGTTTTTTTCCATGTTTAAGATTTTATGTCAGATGTTTTCAGTTTGAAAGGATGTATGTACGAATGTTTTTTCAAAAGAAAGGGAGAGTAGATGTACATGACTCGTCAGTGCTTTATAGCCAGAAGTAGGAGACATTGTGCCAAGAGAGAGATTTACATGACTCATGTATTAGAAACCACCTTATTTGCTATCAACCCTATTTTGCATCTTAATATGAGATCATGCTAAACAAGCACAAAACAGGAATAAGTAAATGCAGTGGTGTCTAGTAAACTGAACAATGGAGGAACTATATGGCAGGCTTACTATCAAAATGAGTGCACGAGAGCAACTAGAAATAACAAAGTATTGAGTTCACCACAAATGAAATTAGTAGAAGACAGTAACAAGCAAAATAATGGTCCCATGAATGTCTCTGCAAAGACGTACTAAGTTGAGGTACAAGATGGAATGTGCAGGTCGAGTGAGCACGTTTGGCTAAGGATTGTGGTTAAACAATCTTAGAGGTTAAAGTAGGCTTATTGTCTCTGCAACTAGCAATCATGAGAACAGTTGCTGCAAAGCATTACCATTATCTGATGATGTCGGCACAGCCAGTACTTAGTAGAATTACTAGAAGCATGAGAGGAAGAACATCTTGAGTAGCAAGGACAAAGCTCTATGCAGGTAGATTAAAAACAACTCAACTCAACTCAACTCAACTAATCGTTAATCCGTAACTTGTTAATGTCGGCTACATGAATCATTTTCCTCCATTCCGCTGTGAGTTAGGATTAAAAACAACCATTTAAAATTTATCTTAAGCCAGATGGGATCGAAACAGAATGCATGTTTGCTATGATTCTCATACTGCCTACATTTTAATCTTGTTGGCCTGATGGCTCTTTATAGAAGCCTTATGGGTTTAAAATGACTGATATTAATGGTAGTGCCTGGGAAATTTAACTCAGTATCCATCAGCTTGAGAAGGAGGAACATTATAAAGGCATCTGGGGCTGAAATAAGTGTAGGTTTGGCTGGGATCCAGCACACTTTCCATTATGATTTTGGGTTTCTGAATCTTGGCGATGCTTTTGAAAATCAGGCAATGACATGGGCACAGAAATGATGATGCAAGATCCTAATTCTTTCATGGAGGGGCTATGAATTCCATGATTTATGACTATTTTTTCAAGTTTCAATGAAGGATATAATATGTTATGTTTATATTTCTTGCAGGAATTAAGAAGCAGTAATTCTTATCATACACTATTTAAGGGAAATAATTTCTTGTGTACATGATACAGAACTGATCTATATGCATAAGCGTACCACAATTTTGTTTTCAGCCCTACAGAATTTATGATGTCAGTACATTATAACGACATACATCACCTGCCAAGAAGATCCATATTCACAAGAAGTTTGTGGATTTCAGATTTATTTTTTGATTTTGAATATATTTGTTTGTTTCTTTTTCTCGGCCATGCAATTGTGCAAGGCATGAAATAGTAATGTGGTGCATAAACAGGACTTCTCCAAACTCTGTTAAAATGTCTACACACTGTTAAAATGTCAGATTGCCATCCAAATAAATATCTCGCATAAGCTATATACAAATAGGTGCATACATTAATGCTGGGCTGTCATCTGTTCTCATTCTTCATCGAACCCTATAGAGATCGTATCGATTCTTATCAAAGAAAGATAGGTTTAACTTATGAGCTGAAAGGCTCTCATACTGTTTGGAGGGCAGGGGGCATAGATGCCAAACCTGACCCCTATCTATCGTCTGCTCTGATAAGAAGATGACTCCTGCTCTGGTTGCTGGCTTGCCGGGAAGGCATGCTTAAACTTGACAACTAGCGAGAGCGGGGAAGCAGCCGTGAAGTTCGTGTAATTACCCCTGAACTGAACGGTGCGAGCGGAAAGAGCTCTGTATCGGGTACGTCGACGCCTTTTTCCTTAAGGGAAGAACCCCCTCGTGTCGAGGTCCTACGAGGTACCCACTACTCGGAGTACCCTCCCACCAAAAAAAGATGTGTGGTTCGGTGGAGCTTCTTCTATGGCATCAATGCCATTCTCTGTCCATCAATCCGATTTCATTAAGAAATTGAAATCTTTCATTTTCTCGGGAACATGCAACTGTTAAGAAAATAGGCAGCCTTTTCCAATTATGTTCCAACATCCTTATCTTCCTGATTCATGGGATATGTGCGAAATTATGTGTTATAGTTTTGGAGTTGTTTTTATTAGCCTGTTACGTGGATTTGTCTACCTTGTCACATGCCGCATATGTGATTTTTTGTGCAGCAGCAAAGCATACCTCATGGATCTGACATTTGCAAACATATTTTAAGTCTTCATGATTAAATTCTACTGTTGAAGTGTAGGTTGATACTTGTACATCTACAGATTAGAAGAGTTGCATTCTTTTCTTTAAAGCCTATTATAATTTCAGTATGTTTTAGACTCAATTTCTCTGGTAAGACTCGCAGATAGCCTGCTTAGAAATGTTCCTTTTTATAATGTAGCACAGATGTGTGTGTTTTCGTGTATAAAACTCCACTCGTGTTCGTATTTTGACTTGTTTTATTTAATTTTATGTACAGTTGCATGCATTTGTCGAGTACGAGACTGTTGAGGATGCTGAGAAAGCAGTAAGTTTTAGGTTTGTATATTCTTGTCACATTATCTTGTGGTTACATTGGTTTTCCTGGCATGCAGGTTGCTGAACTTAATGATGAGAGGAACTGGAGAAGTGGGCTCCGAGTTCGTTTGCTGCTTAAATGCATGGTATTAACATCTATTTTTGCTTTCCAACTGTATAGATATGTATCTTCCATCAGATGCCATCTTCACTCTTTGCAAGGATTCTTTCATTGATCATAAAAGAATGCTTCAATGAAGGGGTATTTGCCTGTCCTGCTGTTGTATCAGTAGGCTATTTCATGCATGTGTTGGGAAGCCTTAAGTTGAACTAAGAACTGGAGACAAAGGGAAAGGGAGTTAGCAGATCCCAGAATCCAACAATTCCCAGGGATTACCACAAGGCACCTTTTAAATGGAACTTGGCTTCCCATGTACGAGCATCATTGGGAACACTTCGACTAGAATACTACTATGCTGTTATTCTCTTCAACTTTTCACTCTATCTGTTTCTATTCAAATATGGGATATTCTTCAAGCATCATTAAGGGGCATCTGAACACTTCCTCTGGAATCATAGTCATGCTGTTAGTTTGCTCTTTCTGATATATGTTTAGTAAATCATTTTGTCATTAGATTGCTATTTGTAAAGCAAAATTTTGAGAGGTTTCCAATATCTGACTCTTCTTGGGTTATAGATGGAAAATTCTTGAACTGATATTATACTGAATACCTTGTACAAATTTGCAGACTAAGTGAAGGGAGATGATAGAACATTGTAAAGATACCATGTGTTGATATTTCATCATAACAATAGGATAAACTTCAAAATTATTAGTACAGTATGTTGATTCTTTTGGAACATATGTTTGTAATAAAAAGGTAAATATATTATGAAAAATATCTGATCTTCTTGATTTAAATCGTATTTGTAAATACTGGTATATTCTAACCCATTTTCTTAAGCAAACAGGGCTTGAAAGCTTGCCAGAATATTTGGATCGCTATTTCCCACTGCCATTGACGTTTCTTGCTCTCTCTCTCTTTTACATCAAGTGCATTTCTATGCTTTAATAACATTCCTTCAAAGGCTTTTAGAAGGGTCAAAGAAAATCTTTCAGATACAAATTGTTACTGATTTTTTCCTCAATTGCAACTTCAGACAAAACATGGGCCAGGTCGAGGGAGAAAGGGAGGGCATGAAGGTGATGTTGATGGAGAGGACGATGTCTCCACATCTAACCTGCCAAATGAGAAGCAGGTGGAAGATCCTTCTCAAATATCTGAAGCATCACATGATAATGTGGTAAGGAGCCATAATTTCCAGTTCATTTTATTTAACTGAATTTAGTTTATTACCAAACAAAGTTCAGTTTGCCAATCATTGCTTTACCCATAGTTCCTGGTTTTCTGCTCCATATCTGATACATCTTTTCTTTATAGCAAAAATGATCAGTTTCTTATTCCAATTAAACTTAAATCTAGCTTTTCGACATAGTTTTTCTAATTAGTTACCTTGGACAGGGTGAGGCTCTTCTCAACGAAAGGGATGGTGGATTGAGACGAGGAAGAGGTCGGGGCTGGGGAGGGAGGGGTCGAGGACGTGGCCAGTACAACAGTAATCGTAATGGTGGTCATATGGTTGGCACACCACCCTCGAGCCATCCCATCCACACTGAACAATCTGTGGTGGCTAACAGGCAACCTCCTGGTCCTCGCATGCCAGATGGGACAAGAGGATTCACCATGGGTCGGGGAAAGCTGGTAACCCCTGCCAGTATGGTTTAATGACCGCTCTATAAATGCGTTTTCCTGAAAAATACATTTGGTGTGTTGTTGATAGAAAGGTGTTGTAGTGCTATTGTAGCTCTGGCTTTGGTTTTGGTAAATGCCTTCTCTTGGACTTTCTGATTAGACTTAAAGTCAGATCCGTACATTTCTACCTCTTGGGAGTGTTTTTTTGGGGTTTCTGAACTCCAGGTGCAGATCCAGTGTGTTTTGTTTTGTTATTTTACCTCCTTTAGTTGATAGTTCTGGTATATATATATATATATATATATATATATATAAATAGATCAAGGTGATTCCGGACCATAAATTTTAGTGCAATAACTGGTAAATAATGTATGCTGGATTTACCTTTGTCATAGTTCTATGCAATAAAACTATGTTGAAAGTCTCAAAGGACATCCTTGGGTGTGTTTGGACATACTGAAAATCGATGGTATGTTGTGGTTCTAAACTTCATTGGGGATTATAAACTTGTTTGTAATCTATTTGTTTGGTTATATGGTGTGATTTTGTATCTTCATTGATATTGTGAATTTGTTAATGTCTAGTTGGTAGGATTTTCCAAGAGCAAGATTTTTCCCTTGGTCGTCTAGTATCTTTTCACTTTCTATTGTTGATCTTACAGCTTGGAAGTACCTTGTAGAACTTCTCTGCTTTTAATGAAATTTTAGATTGCGTTTGAACTTTGAGCCTTGATTCAATCAAAAGCTTGCACATGCATCTCCAGACCTAGTGCATAATTCTTGAAGTTATGTATCTGATATCACTGGTTAAAGTGTAGGCATGAGCATACATGTAGTAATATATTATCTAAAGTTTAGAGGGTCATGAGTGGTTGGGGAAAGGTTACTTCTGATTGTCTAGTCTTGTTGGAATTGAGAAAATAACGATGTTTGATATATGATTAAGTGATTATTTTCTTTTTATTTTTGTAAGGATATTTTTTTGTAGGAATATCAGAATTTGATAAGTTCAAACTCTTGTGAAAGGTTTCTTCAAAACTTAAAATTATTATCTCAAGGTCTTAACAAAATGCAATGGTTTATAGGTCATGGTAAAAAGCTGTATCTGTAATTAAATGACAATATCCTTCTAATTTTTCAAAATCCACAACTTGATGATCTCAAGCTTTTAGTACTATTTATAAGAAATCTATAACTTTTTATAGAAATAGTAATTTTGTTAATGTGCTCCTAGGCCTCCAACGTGGCTGGACTGGGGCAAGCCAATTCTTTCCTATTAATGGCATATCCTATCCTTTCCTATTGATGTGTTTTATGGTTTCTAGGCTCCTAGTCAGTTCCATGGTTTGTTTTTTCCGTCTTTAACTAACGAGCCATTCAAGTAGCATCGTCGAGCACAAAATGAGAGGGGAAAATACATGATCCAAAAGTGAAGAATTAAAAAGTTATAGAAAATGGTTTTAAATAGCCGCAAATCTGTTCTGCTGATATCTTTTCGTAGCGCAATTCCATACCCTATGTTGATATGTTCATAATTTCTTTTGCTCGGAATGAGCCCTTGCATTTTCCTTCAAGAAAAAGAAGATATTATCTCTTTATTAGTTTGATAAGATGTTTTATTTAGATATGAGTAAGCTGTGACATTTTATATCTAATTTCAAACCCATGTACTATAGGTTATTTATGAGATTATGCATGTCTTTGCTTTGATTAAAGCGTACAAAGCTTTGCAAGTATCCAAATCAGAATCCAAACAATCCAAAGCAAACCTGACTCAGCTCAACTATTTATTATTTGAACATAGTTTAGTCTGAGTGAGGTTTGGGCAGGCCAGTCAAGTTGAGCTACATTAACTTGATTTAGTTGAGGGTTTAGTTGATTTGGAGGAACTACATGCTTAGGTGGACTAAAAAGCGAGCTAGAATTAGTTAGATTTTGATTGAGTTTTGTTTCCGGAGCCTTCAACCTGAACTCAAACCTTTTTTTTAAGGTATTCACCAATCCAAATCCAATCCAATTTAGCAATTTATATGTCTATGCTAATCCAAACCACATCTTAGATTTAGTTAGTTCGAGGTAACCTAGCATAGCACTTCTAAATGGTTTTTCCTTATTTCTTCAAAAGTCATTGAGTTGGGTTCTTGTTCCACCTAATTGTCCTTTCCCATCTCAATTAATAGAGATGGATACCAACCACAGCTGAGTCAAGCCACCAGCTGGTGCGCAAACAGACACTTTTCTACAGCATGATCATGTAATATATTGACAGATATTGGCCATTATTTCACGCGCGCCCACGCCTGTACATGTGACCGAACATCCCAGCCTAACCAACCCCTTTCCACGAACCATTACTTGCTGGCCATGCCATAACATGCCAATCAAGGACCATGCCTTGCTACCAAGAACCATACTCTGTCACACTAGCCAACACCATGTTGTGCACAAGAACTGTTCAAACCGTGTGCCTCAAGCGAGCCCTGGCCTTGGCCACACGCCACCTAGCCAAAACCATCTCCTCTCATAATGAAGATGGGTCATACCTCAGCCACATGGACACCCTTGTGAGGACTATAAATAAGCCATATCAAAAATACTCGGAGACTTTTTTTTCCCAAAAAACGTTAGATTAGCTCTAATTTAGCCATCGGAGGACCTTCGTCGAAATTCCCAGCCAAAGCTTTGTGCAAGTACCCCAGAGCGCAAGAAGGCTCTCTTTCTCCATTTCGGTCGGCGTCTTCTCAGCTTTCTCCGGCGTGGTCACCCTGAGGCCAAATTTCAACTCCAACAGTTACCAATTTAAAAGTCAGTGTTGCATGTCAAACAACATCAACTGACATGGTAGCACCCAATAATATGAAGACTGGAACCAGATTAAACCACTTCATGGCAAGCACAACTACATGCATACATATATGTATTTGTATATATAGATGAGAACCAGATCTCCAATGCTGCCGAGCGAGTGCACAAGTGTTAAGATTTGCATGGAGATGTGGATGCTAAATTGCTGAAGAGTGGTAGCGAAATAAATTAAACATGATAATATTAATTTTCAATTCAGAAATTGTGGCCTATTAGCTCAGTTGGTTAGAGCGTCGTGCTAATAACGCGAAGGTCGCAGGTTCGAGACCTGCATGGGCCAAAATTTCTATTTTTGGCAAATCCTATTTTTGCCACATTATGCTCACATATTTTTTGACAAATATACTTTACATTTATATGTACTATATTTTTTTGACAAATATACTTTACATTTATAGGTACTATATTTAAATAGACTTCCTTCATATTCATAGAAGTATTTCTATCATACTTGTAAGAAACTTTAATCATTAGGATCATGGTTATTCTTTAAATGCTGCCCTAGATAGACTACATGAGTTGCATATGTCATGTTTATATAAAATATTCCTAAGACATTTAGGAAGCTTCTCAAGTTCAAAGTATGGAAATGTATCGAACTTAATTGTAGCGTGGTCGAAAAGAAATTAATTTTTTTTGCCTATATAACTTTCCAAAGTTTAAAATGACATATATGTCCTTTTATTTTTTTGATAGAACGGACGGACCATACATATCTAGTATGGATATATCTTATAAAATTATAAAATAAAATATTCCAAAATAGAAGTGAGATAGACGATAAATCGGTCCATAGAATCTATCAAGAATTTTGTCAAGATTCTATGGACTGATTTATCGTCCAGAATCTATCAACTAATTTAGTGCCCTATTAGCTTCTCTATAGATATGCCTGACTGCCAGAGGCATATATGCCTCTTCAACAATATAAAATCTACAAGTATTCCTTTATGTGATCCTAAAAGTAGGGGCACTATTCACTATATCATTCCACCATTTTATTCCTTCAAGTTTTTTTTTTTTTTACATATATGCTCTTTAAAATGATTGATTAATTCTTTTTATGCTGCTTAGTAAAGCCACAAAAAATATTATTGGAACAATTTCTTAAACATACTCTTAAATTTTAAAGAAAAAAAGTCAGCGGACATAATAAATTTTAACACATGTAAACAAACATTAAAAATGACAAAAATGAACATAAAACAAAATCTGATCGAAATCTAGTGAGGACAAACTTGAACCTATGTACATGCTCATATATGGGTATACACATTGTTAAAATATTTGCAAAAGAAGACAAAAACAAGAGAAAGAGAAAAAAATGATTTTATTTCTTTTTTTCATCATACTTGGTACATCTTAGGAGCTATATATACTTGTATACAGACTCTATACAAGAAATATAATATAGGCTAATACATGATCACACTAACAAAAAATGCCACTTTAAGGTGGCTCGTAACCAAGTATTAGTAAATTAGAATGGTCAGTTATATTAATTTTGCCTTGCACATTTTTAATTGTTTTTAAATACAGTTTCAAAATATATATCAAGAATAAAAATATAATTTTTGACCTGTTTAATAAATAGATCGAATTTGGGTCGATGAATTTTTGATCCGATCCGCATCTAATCCGACCAGTATCTGATCCGATCGACTCGATTGCCACCCTAGGTGTGATCAAAAGGGCACCAGACTTTTAGATTGCATCAAAATGAAGTATGATGAATTAATTAAAGGCACCAATTGGCTCGGTAAAGCCTTTGAAGTTCCACTCTCTTTTAATTTTGGCCAGGTTTTCTCCCATCTTAATTTTCTTTAAAAATACTGACGAGTTAACTTATCAGTTGTGAAAGATAAGAAATATATAAATCAGATCACTTTAGTTATCAGGTGGGGGTGCGTGCGTGTGCGTGTGCGTGTGCGTGTGCGTGTGCGTGTGAGATAGAGAGCATATCTTGCAACTGGAGGAAGATAAGTACAAGGCTTTTGCTACCAAAAACGACTTAAAAATGAGTACATGGCGACTTCCAAATGCCGTCGGAGAGTGACATTTTAGCTGGAAGTGAGTGTAATATGCATCGTCTCGAGCCGAGTTAATCTCTTCTTGCAAATCAGCCCTTCACATTTTATATTTTATTCTGGTTGGGATCTAAAGAACGTTTCTCACGAGTGTCCTGCTTTCTAAATGGGTAAAGTCGGGCTTCCTTAGAATCTGAGCCTCAAACGGGCTTCATTTGATTCCCATCCAAGTAGACGGCAGGCTCTATTGGCACGACTCCTTTTGGTCCAGAGAAATGGATGGTTTCGGTTTATCTTGCAAAGGAATGAAGCATATTAATGTGGGAATCACATCACGCGAACCAAGTACAAATTGGACGTACAAACTAAAATTTATAAATTATTTTGGCATGAAAGTTCCATATCAATTCACAATTACCAAAACTATATGATTATGATTGCAATTCCCTAAAGTACGACGAGAACTGCCTTGCTGACGCACCAACTTACCAATTTTAATAAACTATATCTCCCCCGGAAGCCAAACCTTCTTACAATTTCCAAAGTCAACCGTTCCTACCGACGACTTGAAAGTGATCTCAAAGATTATTACATCAAAAAAACTACCCACCACCCTTCTTTGCGATCTCTCTCTCTCTCGTCTTCAGGTCAACCCTCCTGCTCGCCTAAGAAAGGACTAAGAGGGAAGAGAGTTTCTGCTCTTCCCTAGAGCTTGAGAGCCCTCTCTCTCTCTCCCCCCACCTCCCTCGACGAGAGAAAAATACTCATAAAAGCTGGTATCTGGAGGCCTCTGATCACTGCTTGACAGCTTCTGGTAGTCATCTACTCATTCATCACCTCGATATACATCTTTTCTAAGTTCGTTTGTTGTAGCTCGTAATCGAGACTTCTAACTTGGCATCCTCTCCATGCAAATTAGGCCATTTTAGATTGTTCCGAATTCCTCCAGGAAACGAACCATGTCCTGTTCCATTGAAGTTGCTGCAACTTCAATCCACTGTTGAATCCCATGCATTAATTGAGTTAAAGGCTAATACCAAGATGCACTCCGGGAACCATTGGGGTGGCACGTTCGAGATTCATGTCGACCCTGTCACCGATGACGAGCACGGCCGCAGCATGGATTTGGACCGAGCGGCGGTGTCGCGGCAGCAGCTGGACGAGACGCAGCAGAGCTGGCTGCTCGAGCCGCAGGACAGCAGCAAGAAGAAGGACGAGTATGTCGACTTGGGCTGCGTCGTCTGCAAGCGCAAGGTGGTGGGATGGATCATGTGGACTGCTTTGGTTGCATTTGTTGTCATCGGCATACCCATCATCATCGCGAAGTCATTACCGAAGCACAAGGAGAAGGAGCTGCCACCGGACCAGTACACCATGGCCCTCCACAAGGCCCTCCTCTTCTTCAATGCACAGAAATGTAAGATCCTGACACTTCCATCTTCTTCTTGTCTCGCAACTTGTATGGATCTCTGGTTCATGATTTCGCTATCGATCTTCCAAGAATGGGTCGGGGTTCTGTATCAAATTATTAATCAGGATTGGAATGCAGCAGATTTGTGGCATCCTTGCAGTCCTATATATCTTATTTATATCGATTAATTTGGAAGGAAAATGGTTGCTTAATTTTGCAAGAACCAGTTGGAGAGGTATGGCTCATGGTCTATATAATTCTGTCCTCAATCTAGCAAATTCAGGTTTCCTACTTCCTTTGGCATATTGGATCAGAGTGGATCTTCTGCAAATAAGTTCTGCTTTGATGCATGTTTATGAACATGCAATCCAAGACTAATTCAGATTTTAATGATTGAAATGTGGGGTTGATGAATTGACTTTTCTGCAGAGTGAGATGATTTGATATTATTATCATTTTTCTTGGGCTCTTGATCATGTATTAGTCACACTTCTTCTAATTGGAGGAAACAAATAGATTAAAAACTTGGCGCTTCTAGCTAGCGCCTAATCAAATACGTATGCCAATATATACTTCTTATAAGAGTACCGTTCGAGTTATTTCTGTATAAGATGAATCAAATTTTATATAGCAAAGGTTGCTCTTCTCCACTAGAGTCTTTAAAATTTCTGTGATAACTGATAGTTCACTCTTATATTGGGCATTTGTTTTCTCCTGGATGAAGACTTTCTTATACTAGGCTGGTGCGAAGAAAGAAAATTGTCTGATCGCTGGACTAGTTAATCGCCTCTGTTTCTTCAGATCATGCAACTAAAAATCTGAAAGTGTTCAAAATATGCATAAAAAAGATGTCTTATTTGCTGGTCTCTGTCAATTCTTAAAAATACCGATGAAACTAGAGGAATATGTCTGGAGTCACAGGAAACTAAAAGATTTTTTTTTTTTTTCTCTCAGGGCACTGTGTTTAAGCACCAAAGCAATTTTCAGAATTCAATATCCCCTCTAGAGATTAAAGTTATGAATTAATTTTCTAATTTTTTTAGTTGTTGTTGACTCTTTTGATCAGCTGGTCGCTTGCCAAAGAACAATGGGATTTCTTGGCGTGGAAATTCTGGCCTCAAAGATGGCTTCGATCAACCGGATATTGAGGGTGGGCTTGTCGGAGGATACTATGATGCCGGGGACAATATAAAATTTCACTTCCCCATGGCCTACTCCATGACACTCCTGAGTTGGTCAGTGATAGAATACAGTCATAAATACAAAGCAATTGGAGAGTACAACCACATCAGAGAACTTATAAAATGGGGGACTGATTACTTGCTTAAAACCTTCAATTCTTCTGCCACAACCATTGACAAAATCTATAGCCAGGTAAGAAGGAAACTATCATTGTGGTTACGCTCTGGTGATGCATGCTCTCAGGTCTCTAATACGAGGGAAATGTCTGCTCTGTTAGAAGGGTTGAATTTTTCATTCTGATTAAGATGACAGACAATTTATTCAAAGCTTACTGGGGCAGAACTCCGTTCTGAATTCATATGTTCCAATGGAAGTTTAGACTTATTGATATTCGTATGTTTTATTGTTATTTTTTTTAATGTAAAATATGATATATAAGCTAACATTATCATTTAAGTCATTGCAATGTTCTATTAAAAAATGTTCTTTCATGTTAACAAATTATAGTTTTGATCCTCAGTTTCTTCTTTGAAATTCTTTCGAAATGTTTTCTTTAAATTACAAATGCAGAAACAATACTTTTCTAGGATTACAATTGTCATAAAAAAGATATGCTTCATCATTATCAGCATTTATCTTCATCCTGATCCCATCGGTTTTTTTTAAAATTTCTAATGTAATCCTCTTAACAATTCAATGAGACTTCAATCATCTATTAAATTTGGAAGAGCCTTTCCTTACATGCAATGCCTTTGTTTACAACTAATCTCAGATATTGCTGTCTTCTTATTTTACCATCTTAGTGCTGGTCTATTACTTCTACATGTGGAAATAATCCATTCGATACAATTCTAAAAAAAACCCGGCATTTATCCAATAGACTTTTATTAATGAAGGGAATCAATAGACTTTTATTGCCATTTTGCCTATGAACACTACAGTTACTTCACACCATCTCCAATCAGTAAAATTCTTGCAATGCACAATCTATCACTAAGCCTCAGCCTGCAAATATTCTTGGCTTCCAGTAATCATATATGTATGAATCTTTGTTTGCAAACCATTCTCATTAAGAGCAACCTCCAGTATTATATGAGACTTTTCTGTATCTTTTCTTAGATTTGAATCCATGCTAACTTCCCCTCTTTCAGGCTCTCATCATTTTTTCTTCTTTCATCATCAGGTTGGCGAGGCAACAAATTCCTCGACCGCACCAGACGATCACTACTGCTGGATGAGGCCTGAAGACATGGACTACCCCCGAAGAACACAAGTTGCCAATTCTGCACCAGACTTAGGAGGCGAGATCGCTGCTGCACTTGCTGCTGCCTCCATTGTATTCCGCGACGACGCCGCCTACTCCAAGAAGCTCATCAGAGGCGCAGCAACAGTTTACAAGTTTGCGAGGGGAATGGGTCGCCGGACTCCCTACTCCCGGGGGAACCCATACATTGAGCCCTTCTACAACTCAACAGGTTACTGGGATGAGTACATGTGGAGTGCTGCATGGATGTACTACGCCACTGGAAACAGCAGCTACATGAGCTTTGCAACTGATCCAAGGTTGCCGAGGAATGCCAAGGCCTTCATGCGGATCACAGACCTTGGGGTTCTCAGCTGGGACAACAAGCTCCCAGCTGCCATGCTACTTTTAACAAGGTTCAGGATGTTCTTGAACCCGGGATACCCTTATGAGGAGTCTCTCAGAGGATACCATAATGCCACAGGGCTCAATATGTGCTCAGGTTTTAAGGAATTCAAAGTCTTCAACTGGAGCCGAGGTAATGTGCTTCTAGCATTCTTCATGAATTCATCATGGTTCAAGGTTTGTTTCATAATGACTGAATTATTTGGAGGCTAGGATAATTTTTTGAGGAATAAAGCTGATGAAATGCCACAGCTAGCCATGTTAGAATTCTGAACCTCTCCCAAGAACAAGCTGGAGGGATTTATGAAATTTCATGAAATTTATGAAACGAATAACATGTGTAGCTAATGAAACAATGGGCATTAGAGAAAGATAATTAGGATTGGCCTAACTTTACCATGCAAGAGTTAGGATGATATATGGTTCCCTTTTCTTATTGTTCTTTTTGTTTGCACTAAGTTCATAAGATCTCCGAGTATTGACACGAAGAAACCTTGTGCAAGTCCTGAATTCCCCATGATTCATGATCTCGACTAATCATCAATTGGCATTCATTATTTCTTTTCAATTGGCATCGATTGGTAGCCTGGACACCATACTACCATTGTATGTACACTAGGGGAAGTGAATCATTCTCAAATAACTTGTTAGTTTACCAGGGGGGAAGTTATTCTCAAATAACTTGATAGTTTATTAGCTATGATTATAATAATAACAAAGCAATTGTGCTTTCTTTTAAGCAAAATATTATGGTTCACTTGATTATACATAGCTAAGATGATCAAGTGAACTAAGAGACTATAAAACTGAGGACAATGTGAGAACGGCATGAAACAGGAAAAAAATAGAATCAAGTTTCATTTCGAAGCAACATGTATTCTTTTATTAATTATTAGTAAACATTGATACATGCTATGCACGTGAGACATTTATATATATATATATATATATATATATATATATATATATATAGTATTTTTGGAATCTATTTACTTGAATTTAATTTGGAGTCCCTTCCCTCTAGTGCTCTGGAGGCAACTAGGCATACTTCTATCTAATGTATGGTTCGGAAAAAATGTACTACCCGATATTAAGAGTCCAGCTTCATTTTCATGTACATTGTTATCGCAAACCAGGGCATCCCTCCCTCTAGTTGCAGTCCACGGCTTCATCTGCACTAGAAAATAATCTATGCTGCATGGTGGGATTAAAATGAATAACAAGAAAAAATACATGATCACGAGAGTGGAGAAGCGCAGGTAAAGGTAAAGTGGGACTCTATTTCTCTACCTTCTAGTCAAGAGGGTTGGACGAACGCAACTGCATAGACGTGAAAGCTGCTTCTAAATTCCTTGAATCTTCTAAGAACAAATATAAGATACACAAGTTCTTAGCAAATAGATAGCAGGCGGTCATGATGGATGTATAGGCATCTGCTAATATTTCGATTTCAAAAGATGCTAACCTTGATTAGTTTCAGTTTCCTCCAACATCCTAATTTTTGTTTTCAGTTTACTAGTTATTGTGTGATAACATCCGTTCGCTCCTCTACCAAACTCCAATATGAGTTATATCAGCATCAAAAACACTAGATGCATGAAAAGCTCCTGCAATTTTTGCCCACACACACCTAAATCATGTGATCTCGCGATTATCGCACACATTTTTTTTTCTCTAATGGCCTTTATTTTGAAATATCCTTTGCTCAATGATTCTCTAAATGACACAGTGGAGGCATGCAGGTGGACTAGTCCAACTGAACCATGGGCGGCCTCAGTCATTACAGTATACGGCGGCCATGTCGTTCCTGGCTTCCCTCTTTGCCGACTACATGGACGCCGCCAATGTCCCCGGCTGGTATTGCGGGCCCTACTACTTCTCCACCACCTCCCTCCGGAGCTTCGCTGCCTCTCAGGTTCCCCTCAACCCCTTCCTAATTTTTTCATGCAGCACTTAATCTGCTTCATTTAATTCCACCTACCATGAAAATTAGATGCCAGCACTTGTGCAAGAGATGGAAAGCACGAAACAGAGTGCTAAATCATTGAGACTGTGTGAGAAATGATAAATAATTTTGAAGAAGTGAAGTGAAGTGAAATTTTGCATTAACAAAAACAAATTACCTGCTGTTGATTTTGTAAGAGAAGAATTATTATTTTATTTTATTCTTGCAAAACAATGTACATTTAGAGATGGGTTTTTCGAATGAATATTCTTCTAAAAATTCAAGTTTGCATGGATACTTTCTTAAATTTTATATTTATTTCTATACCTTCATAAACATTGTTTTTTGTATAAATGCTCCTAGCATGACGGTCCTTTTAGCACCGTTAATAAAAACTATATTTTTTTAATTAAAAATAAATTAAAATTTTAAAATTATTTTTTTATCGTCCATCGCGATTGCATTATAAATGTTTTTTTTTTTGTGTGTATCTACCCATTAAGAGTGTTTTAGTCATTTTAATTTGAAACTGTTAATTTTTTAACGGCATTAGATGACATATATGCATATGCAAAAATAAGCATAAAAAATAATAGAATAGCAAAATAAGTATTTTACGAGGGTATACATACAAATATCAATTTTGGAAGGATATTCATGCAAAATTCGATATTTAGGAGAGTATTCATTATAAAAAAAAAACTCTTTAGAAATTAGTGGATAATTTTGCCACCTAAATACAAGTCACCTGATAGATATTTAAAGTACTTGATATACTTTCCTTGAAAGCTAAATATATCTTATACATACATAATACATACATACATACATACATATATACATACATGCATATAATATTTAATATATATTTGTTTATACTACCATCTCTGGAAACAAAATTATCAGACCCTAGATGCTTGTTTTATGCAAAATCTATTTTTGATTTGGAAACTTCCATTTCCCATCACTTCTCACAGAGTTTCTCTGTTAAGCAAGCTTTAAGAATATGGCGTTTCTCATCGCTTTAAGCTTCTCTCTGCTGCGCTGCAGCTAATTAGCCATCCTGGTATCGCAGGTGACCTACATCTTAGGAGACAACCCAGAGAAGATGAGTTACGTGGTGGGTTATGGCGAGAACTACCCGAAGCACGTCCACCACCGCGGCGCGTCCATCCCCGACAACGGCGTCAAGTACTCATGCGCCGCCGGGTGGAAGTGGTTCCACGCCAAATCGCCCAATCCCAATGTGATCGCCGGCGCCATGGTCGGCGGCCCTGACCGTTTTGACGTCTTCAAGGACGCGAGGCAGAACTACGGCTACACTGAGCCCACACTCGCCGGCAATGCAGGCCTCGTCGCAGCACTCGTGTCGCTGACGAGCAGCGGCGGCGCCGGCGTCGACAAGAACGCCATGTTCTCGGCTGTGCCACCGCTCTTCCCGGCAGCACCACCCCCTCCACCACCATGGAGGCCATAAGAGCTCATTGGCTTTTATGCATACTGCGGTTATGGAGGTTTAAAGTTCCTTGGATTCGTTTGAACTTGGAACCATATCAGAAGTAACTTTGTTTGGAATGTTTGCAGCTGTACATGAGGTTCCTCTTGGGACCTGCACTCATGTACACTGAGAACTGAAAAGACAAAAAAAAGTTCTAGTATGTGGTCTCGTCCAGTAGACTGAGTTGAAGTTAATGGGGGTCAATACACTTGGATTCTGAACTGGTCATATGCTTGCAGCATATCATGCGAACTATGAAACAGGTTCAATCCTTCCAACCATAACAAAGAGACAGCACCCTTGGAAATCATATTCAAGAAGACAGAAAACGAAATCCAAAAGAAAAGAAAAGAAAACTCTGCCAATCAATTTAATGAGGAAGGAGGCCACATGATACACAGCTAACAGGTGTTATCAATCACCAATCTGAAAGAGTATTAGCATTGATGATGAGTACGTTGCTCTCGAAATCTACTCATGCTATCAGATTGAAACAGAGCATGGATGGTAAACCAAAGAACAAAGCATTATGGTGCCAAGGACATTGCTTCTCACTTGCAAGTTCGATGAGAATGAGAGGGATCAAACTAAAACATAACACTACGACAGCATTATTCTCTCACCTACCTTCCATCGGCTTTGAAGGGATCAACCAAAATAAAAGGCTTTCAAAGGGATATAAAAGTGCTCTTAGATCAAGATTTAGGAGTGCCTAGCAATAATGTTGTCGGCCACGTCTATAATTGAAGAGAGGAGAGGAAGAAAAATTGGGAATAAATTGTGAAAACCCAAGACCTACAACTCTTAACACCTCAAATTTTCTCGGCATATCTTTTCGATTCCGAAATAGTTTTGAATTTTTGTTTTATTTGGATATTGAGAAGTGATGTAGCATATATTTGTCAACCTAACCTTAGTATATGCCGACATCATCCTGACCTCGGTATTGGCCGAAGTGCTAGTTTGACCCAACCGAACAACAGAGAAGAGCCAAATATATCCAATTCAAACCTATTTCAGAGGGTTAATGCCCATTAATAGCGTGATCATGATCTCATCAATTTGGGAGCGGCAACAAGAAGTATCAACTAAATTCTATGGACATACACAATTATGATTATTACTTTAATAAAAACCGTGTGCGACATGATCAAATGTTTAATTTTGACAATCGGCACGTTCAAAGATTTTGCTTTAAAAATGCTTATATTGAATGGGATTACAGTTTTGCAGTCAGAACTATTGAACTTCCTTCTGCACTCAACACTGCCTCAGTTTTGCACCCCTTATGTTCTTGAGAGATCCGCTCACTATTTTATCACTTACCATTATGCTCCCTAGATTTTGATGATTAAACCATTATCACCGCATTGGGAGGAACTATGTCTTTCTTTGGTTTGATCCAACTATTTGCTCAATCTGGCTCAGATCATCTGCACAGTCAAGTAGCATCTGTACATGGCCATATCTGCCCCTCCAAACCCATTCAGCACTCTCCCAGTTGTTTTTTTTCTATGAAAGTTCAAGACCAAGTTCCAACACTAGCGGCTCATCCGCAAGCAACTTACAAGGAAGATATTATTACTCCATTTATTAGTAGGGATGAAATGTTGGAATTCCCTTCAAAGATTGATCTGAGAAGATCCTCACAACCCAAAAGGAAAAGTGAAGCCACCAGTAGTAACAACCTGTTTAATATGAGCACATGCAGTACAAAATGGCATTTTGCATAAAAACAGCCCAATTTTTCCTTGTTGCAGATTCACATTTTCTTTTCCTTCATTCTTTTGGGTAAGAAAAGTCGAATTTATAAATTTTCAGATACTTTAATCTACCTCAAGCAAACACACTCCAGCCAAGATCATATATGCATATCATTAAAAAAAATAAAAGAATGCGCATACTTTCTGGGTGAATGTGCTTTTTTTTCATATGGATGTATATATTTTCAGTAATGAATGCACATTTCTTGCGCGTGCAGTGTATATTCACATGCTGGAGTATATTTGTAAGGCAAGGACAAAAGTGCCCAAAATTTTAAAACTGGCCATTCTTGATTTCTTGCAAAAAATAAATTACGGACTGATTGGCCAAAAAAAAAATAAAGTAGGTTATTTCTGCAAAAATTTTATAGCTGAAATTGTCCTTACAGACTTTTTGACTGTAATATGATTAAAACACTGCCAAGCCCTAAAGCTGCAACAGTATTCGCTGCGCCAGATGGATGTTCCTTTCATAACTTGCATTAGAATTATGATTTGAATGTAAACAAAATACTTCTGAAAAAACCATAGCCTTTGACAGCAATATAAATATCTCGCATGCACCAATAAATATTGACTGCTCCATTGCACCTTCAACTGTTTTCTATCGAAGAATAGGAATAATGAGAAGCCTCCTTTTTAAGCCCCAGGACAAATACATCTAATTCCCCCCAAAATATCAAGGGAGTCAAAAAGAACAAAGTAATTGAGGGAACCCCATCTGCCATCTCATAAACAAAAATTAGATAGAATCTCTTATCATTCTATATGGAGATCAATCCAAGTAAAAGAGAGTAACAATTTTTCGAAGATTCTTTGCCTCCTGGCAGGTCTCCATGAGCAATCTGCTATCATGAAATGCAAAACAGATGACTTGCTGTACCTTTGAGAGAATGTCCATGTTGCAGAGCCTGTTGTTCCAGCGTCGAAGTGTTAGCAGAATATCTAGTCCCTTCTAGAATTAGACTCGAAATTATATTATGTATTCATGCTCCAATGGATATCAGAAGTAAGTGTGCAGTGAACTAAGACAAATAAAGTCATCTACTCCCTGCATTTCCTACTATTCCTAGAAATAATGAACATCCAAGAAAGTCAGCGTGGTAACCAAGGGTTGAACCACCACAAGCCATGTATAATGGAGGACATAGCTTCATCAGGAAATAAAATTTGATGCAGTCCGATTCTTTATGGAGTTGATCCAATTATTACGTCCTTTACAGCTCTGAAATTATATAGGCTATTCGGGAACACTGATTCTTGTCTCCAACTGGAAAAAACGGTGTGCATTTCTTTGTGTACTATTAGAAGAGGGTGACAGTCAAATTTTAGCAAACACTGAGCAAGAACAGGAATACCATTTCTTCTTATTATATCTTAACGGAGATAATATAGAAGAATGTGGCAAAGGAGTTTGACTCTATCATGCTTTTCAACAATTTGCTCATGGTACAACTGTCACGGTACAACAGTAACTGGGCCTCAAATTTCCTAAGCAGGGTTGAATTAGAGAGAAAATGGATATGATAAGCTGATCCTATGGATCTAACAATGGGCTGAAACATTGTAGAAAGATACACATGCTCTTTTCTCACTTCAGGGTCTCTGTAATTGCAAAGAACAAACTGATGCATTCATAAATTAGTAAGAACTAAGTAGCAGTACCAAATCCAATCTCTATTGGATCTGTAAGACACAGCAGAAAGTTCAACTTGGGTGTAGAATTTTCTCCGATTGGTAATGATGTTCTTCAAATTTGGTGATTATAGACAAGAAAAAGGTAAATGCACCACCAGTAACATACCTGCTAGCTTCAATCAATGGCAGATGATCATTCTCAGGTTTCTCAATCAGATTTTTGACCTGCAAAATTTTTTAAAAAAAAAGTTAATGAAAGAACGAAAAAGATTGCCTTTTCAATATGTAACTGACTAAACAATCTCATAAGTATATCGAAATCACTTTCATGAATTTACTTGTTCCAGCAGAAGTAATTAGTAATTTCTTTTGCAAAAAATGAAGCATAAAGCATGTCTTCAGATGTACATGCAACCAGAAATTAGTCCACTTGATGATCCCAGACACATGATGCTAAATGTATAAGGGCAGCCAAGGTGGATGATGTTCTAAGAAGTTTCAGATTTCAATTAATGGTACAGTAGCTAAACTAGCATGATACAACATATTTCAGGAAATTCTGCATATGTGGTGTCATATGCCTCCAGCCACGATGTCAACAGCCACCCTTAGAATGATGAATCTTCATAACCATATCATCATATCACATATTCCAAAGTTTGGTCCCGACAACTTCACCCTCTTTTACTTTCCCCATGAAAATGTTTGCAAACATCTTTTAGTCCTTAATTCCTTAGTACTTATCTTTACTTAGATAATACAAAAATCAAAGCATTGCAGTTAGCTATCCATCTGCAAAAGGTTAGTAAAATAAAAAAGAAAAGAAACAGGGGCACTTTTGAAGGTTGTTGAACCATGATATTCTGATTGTTAATTTATGAACCATTAGTAATCAAATGAGGAATTTACTGAAAGAACAACACCTCCAAACACCCACCATACTAAGAGGAGCAACCACTTTATGGAAGCCACATATGCACTGGTTTTGCAATGTCAAAATTGAGTATTTTTCTCGTTATCATTTGTTTCACCCAATACCTTTTGCTTTTTAAAGGAAGAACTTGATCCCCACACCCCACCCCAAGCATTCAATTTCATCCATGCAAATCCGTAGGTGCATGGCGTATATAGAGTCATAGATAGCATTGTTAGTGCTCACAGACAAATCACAGCACAACTACCAGAATGTGGAGGGGAAGAACAAGTATTTTGCTAGTATTCACTTTTCCTTTTTCATGGCTGCAGAAGACTTTGCTGGAGATTCTCAATGCCAAAATTTGGCAGGGGTGCAGTTTCTTTCTGTTTCCAAGTCTATTTTGATATCTTCTAGAAGGGTTTTAATTCTCAGGAATATTTTGTACCAAAACTTGGATAAATGGTTCTAGCCATAAGGCAAGAAGATCTCTTAAAACCATGATAAATTAAAAACAAAAGGTTATTTGAGAAGGGTTTGAATCGTTTGATGCACAGCAACATGAGGCACTAGCATGCCAAGCATTGCTCTTAAATAGACATGATGGTCAGGCCCATGGAGCTGATTTACAATGGTCTACTAGTGACTTGGCCGGTGTTCTAAAAGCAGTCACGTTATGCAGCAAGTTGTCACTTAGGTAAAGGCCAAACACATAGGTAAATGCATACATAGATGTAATTAAAAAAGCATTAAAATTTTAACTAAATATCATGTGCATACAAAACAAAATGAGAAAAAATTAGAATAAAAATAAATATGCAATGGAAAATTAAGGAAATATTGTTACACTTAAAGACCTGTATCAGTTTAGCAAGACATATTAACTACTAACATTACCTTTTTTTTCCTAAATTACACAAAAATATTTATCAATCACCCAGAGAACAAGTGACCCATATGAGTTAATGCCACAGGCAACTTTACCAAATGACGGGGAACCTATGACTTGTAACTAAGAATTTTAAGCAGAAATAAGAGATGCAGAGTTATAACCTCCTCGCCTACAAGCACTGACACTCCAACCTATCTGCCTAAGACCCAGCCAATTGAGAAAAAGAAAAAAAGAAAGTCAAATTTAACTCACCTGAGACACCTAGGTATATGCAGTTTACCTGGCACTCGTTAGGTGATTGGCTTACATAAACCTAGGCAGCTAGACCTAAGCAGGTTGAACATGGGATACGTTAAGCCTGGGCAGCTACATTCTAACCATAGGGGGTTCATTGCTTATAATGCTTACTCTATTTTCATCAATGTAAAACAGAATATATAATACCCAAGAGGAGAACTCACATTACTTTATGTAACTAAAACATGCTATATATGTGCCATTCAGTAGCTTAATTATTTAAGAAATTTATTAAAATTTAGTTCACATCTGTGCTTCATTATTTTCATGACCAGCAATGAAAAAAAAAATATTTTGAATTTCTTTTTTTAAAAAAAAAGATCAAAAGCTTAAGAAAGGAAATATGATTAATTAGTAGCATAATTGACCTTAGAAAGAACAAATAAGCTCTCGTTAATTTTCATTGCTACAAATCATCTGGAGCAGTTGATACAAAAACCAGTTTGCAAACAACCAAATTAAATAATTGAAGGAAACGAGTGACTTGAATATTGAATATGTCCATGACCTTGCATTTTCACAGTTCAGCAAAAATGTAAATAACTTATCCATGCCACCCATGCATATAAGATAAACAAAGTTACCTTGCAAACTCCATCATAAATAATAATCATTCGAATTGCAAATGGAAGAACTCTTCAAAGTCAACGTTTGCAAAACAGTGTTATCAATTTTCAGTTTTCATAATGGATCTACAATGATTAATGTAATCCTTATCTCTCAAACCATAAAGTCTTATTCAGCAATTCTGTAACATCCTTAAACTTGGAAAATACAAAACATAACATTAATCGAGCATCATTCATTGCTATGGTACTCCCTAAGTTTCCTTCTGGTATAAGGTGAGTTAAACAGCTGCTATTCTTTTATTGAACAATGACTCAAAATGATAGCAGGTTGCCAACTATGTCTGGGTGGAATTATAAGTTGGAAGTATTGGTTGATTTGTATTTTTGCAAAGTGCCAAATTGTTTTCTGTCATGCGATCTCACTTTCTTTCCTCTTCTGGTTCCTTTTACTCCGTCTCACCCTGCAAAGCTTGTACTAGCTGCTGGTCATTCCTCAATCACTGCTCCCTGCCACTTTTGTTATGCAAATACATGTTATTAACATATATAACATAATGAACTCCCTCGCAGATCACGATTGTTATAATGTTACAAGCTGTTTTTGTAAACCATAGGTTAGTATGTATTAACTACATCTATGGGTGGCCGCACCAATCCTCTGTGCCATGTGGCATGCCAGTGGTGCAGGAAAAAGTTTTGGCATTATGGCTGGCTCCTGCAGCATTGCTCCTAACCTTTGAAGTAAACTAATGTTTGCTTTTTCCAAATAACTCTTCTTATATGTCTTTCAAACTAGAACTTGACCACCCCCCACCCCCCACAAAAAAGAAAAAAAACTTTGTTTCTGTATAAGGAAAAGCTAGCAGCCCAGACAAGTTACCAAACTGGTTCCCAATCAGCCATAGTGCTGAAATGCAACAGTCCATGAATGGCCCAACCCTATGAGTGCCACCAATTCATACCATGTTGACTCAGCAATCATCTCGTTTGATGTCAAGCTATGTCCAGTTTGGCAACTACCTTGGACTGAATAAAACCTTGCGATATCTTGTATCACAATAATATATTAAATCTGCAATATAATAATACGAATAGGATTCCACCCTCTTTCTGACTCTTTTGCAATAACTACCAAACTGCCATGTGATCTCCAAAACAGCTCTGGGCATAACATAGCACTGGGCATTTTCACTATTTTTTCCCTTTCACATCCATGTGCTTTTCACATGTCCTGTACTAGTTCAACCATGGTATGCTGAACCGGCCCGTACCGACCGATTTAGCACGTACCGTACTGGTACCGGGGCCAAGCAGTACGATTCAGCCGTGGAAAACGGTTTCGGCCACCGGTACGCGCAGGGCAACACGCCCGCGCGTATAGGGAAGAAAAAGAGGAAAGAAGAGGAAGAAAGAAGAGGAAGAAGAGAAAGAGGAGAAGAAGAAGAGAAGAAGAAGATTTACTAGTACCAGGCCTCGTCGGGGTGCTCGCCACTCCTTACTCGTAGGAGAAGGGGGGAAAGAGAGAAGAAGAGAGGAGGAGAGAGGAGAAGGAACGAGAAGAATCGGAAAAAAGAAGGAAGAAGAGAAGGAAAAAAAAAGAAAATGACGCCGCCGCACGCGTCTCACGCAGGGAAACGCATCCCATGCGCGCTTGCCCGTGGAAACATCGGGCAGCGTGCTTGCGCTCGCTGGGAACCACGCGGGTGCGCTCCCGCGTGGCGGACCAGGTCAGTACCGATTCGGTACAGCCTGAATTGGTACCAACTCGATCCAGGTCGCCACCGGCATGCCAACCGGTACCGGTATGCCAACCGGTACCGGTATGCCAACCGGTACCGGTTTGATGTACCTTGAGTTCAACAGTGATTCTTGAAAGAGACCAATGAACAGCTAAAACCATAGAGGAGGGGAAGCGCTAGCATTCTGCAGGTAAGGGTTAGCATTCTTCATTTGGTTATTTGTTTATCTATTTTTGAGGACACAAGGAGCCCAACTGGACCACATAAAAAGAGCCATCCTAGCACCGCCTCAACCTAAGGTCAACCATAGCTGGACTAGGCGGAGCCCACCGATATGCAATGACAGTTTACATTTAAGAACAAGTCATTGAGGCAACAACCTAAGCGCAATCTAGCAGAAGGCCAAATGGACCAACCCATTAAACCACATAGTAGGTGGAGGATGCCAACATCCCTACCAAACCTGCCTCGATCTTAAGGCCTTTGTCTCCAAATGTAGCCTCTGGATTAACTCCTCATCTAAGCAATGGGAACATGGATATAAATCAATGGCATCTCCATGCTTCAGATAGCTGGAGAACCTTCCACATTCGAGCACAATACTCACTGGAACAAGATAATGAACAGTAGAACAGCCTCCAATAACTCCACTGCCTCATCTTGAAGCTCTTACACTATAACTCCTTGCCTCCCCAAATTACTGGAGAAAGACAATGTGGAAATGCCCCATGCACCTCCTCGAGCATGGATATGGAGAACTGCACATGCTTTCGCTTCGGGGCTGTGAGGAAAAAAAATCAATTCAAATGGGGAGAGGATCAAGCGATCAACACTATGATTGCCGAAATATATCCAAGGAAAGGGCAAAGAGGAAGTAGTAGACAGAAAAGGCAAATATTCAGCCAGAAAACGAACAAAAGAGGGGTTTCCTAGAAAAGTTGGCGAGGGCCAAGAAGAACACCACCTTCTCCTAGAGCTTCTCTATAAAAAGATCTTCAGAGAGATACCAAATTCTTTGTGGAGAGAGGCTAGAATTAATTGCTCAGGTGTAATAGGGCAAATATCGAATTAGGAGAATTGCTTTTAAGCCAATAAAGCTTAAAATAAGCAGAAAAAATGGGGCATGGATGGAAATAAATGAGTCATTTAATTTTTTCTTTTAGGCAGATAAGGACATCGGGAACAATCAAAAACTTCATAAAGAAGATAGAATGCTGGAAATTGATGACACATCAAGAACAATAAAGGCTAGAGTTGCACCATAAGGAGTTTCACTGATATATGTGAGAGGAGTCAGGTTCAATAGAAATATATTAAAAAAGCATTACATTTAGATATAAATAGCTTTTAAAGATATGACAAATTTTACAAGCTAATTGTGAAGACCAAACTAATTGTAAAATTTTACAAATTTGTTTTTGAAAATTACTAGCAACTGGGCACATGCAAAAACATTAGAGAAAATGATTAAAAACTACAAACACCAATTAAGAAATTATAATAATAAAACATAAAATAAGGAAACAAAATATTGAATACACAAAATTAATTATAAGAGAAGAAAAATGAAAAGTAACAAATTAGAGAAATAAAATAAAACGTAAGTCTTAATATTCTCGGAAATCTAATAAGGTATTAAAATAAAAATGGTATGAAGGCTAAACACGATTGGATTTTGAAAATATCAAAAGATCATCTTGAGTGAGTGGATTGAAAAGAGACGAAAGAAAAGGGAGAAGATCTGCACACAATGTGAGCAGATTTGTTTGGATTAAGGGGGAGATAGTTTGGGAGGGGATCGGGGGTGGGGGTTGGGGAGGAGGAGGGGGAGGGGGTGAGAGAGAGAGAAATTGGGGGTGGGGGTTGGGGAGGAGGAGGGGGAGGGGGTGAGAGAGAGAGAAATTGGTGAGTTTTTTCCTTATTTTATCCGGTACGGGGAGTTTATGGTAGTTTAGGAGCTAAGGAAGGGCATTTTCGATAAAAAAGTTGATAGATAGAACCCTATAAGGAAAATTCCAAGATTCATATTTCCTTTTTATAATATTTTATAGATATTTTCTCTAATTCTGATAAATTAATTTTGGTAAAAATCATACAAGAAAGTACACACGATGATCAGCTCTATGAGAATCCAGCTTCTGTAAGGTTCAGAATATGAGAATCACAAGGCAGGTAGTGACAATTTTCTCACATAATTACCCCAACTGATGTGTATTGGATCCCAATATGACAATATATATTGCTCAGGATCTCTTTCAGAAACTGAACTCATGCCCCATCAATTCTCTACAAAAAGTTCATCTAGTTCAATCTCCGGACCTGCCCAATTATAAATTCAACCTCCAAACTCCGCATCCATCCCCCTTCATGAATCAAGTGTGAGCATATCCAACTTGTGTTGGCTCTGGGCAACATGATGAGCAGGTTGGTGGTGTTTTTGAAATGACCAGCACAACCTTCACATTGCTTATGCCGAGCATTCAAAAGCTAAGGACCTGCAGGAGGCTGAGGCAACATCTCTGCTTAAAGGCATGGAATTAGCAATAGAACACCGTATTATCTCCATACTGGCGCTGCTAACTTATTTTCAAGTTCTCCATGCAATCCTCAACCATGGGTGAACTCCACCTTGGCATATGCACCACATCTTGAGCAATATCCACCAACTTTGACTCAAGTTTACTACATGTAACATCATTAAGATTCCCAGAATAAAGTAGCAGATTGACAGGTCCAAGCAGCTTGAGTTGAGCAATGTAATACCTATTATATTATATATATCTTCATTTTATTCCTCCAACTCTTCAGGAATTAGCCAGGGCTGATTTTTTGTAATATTTTAACAATCTATTAATGAATGCCTGTTGGCCACTTCTTATCAATAAAAAAAGATGTCTTACCCGTAAATCCCCCACAAGGAAACCACCATTAGCAAATAAGACTACAACATGACCAAATGACCAAATGTTGTAGTGTCATTATATGGAACTTAATAAAGAAGTCAAGTGGACAATTCTAGAGGTAGAGGTGAACGAATGACACCGTTTTTTTTTTTTTTGATCTTACACAAGCACAAAAAAGGAGTATTGTAAAATGGAAAAGATACAAAAGGATGGGAAAACCATACAGTCGCACAAAGAAGAAAACTATAAGTTTTAAAATGGGCCAAGAATAAGTCAAAAGGTAAACATATAACTATGAAATGACTAAATATAGAGAGGCACACAATTGTAAGCAAATTTACTTCAATTTCCTAAGCAGGCTGTAGAATAAGCAACCAATGGCTATCAACAAGTGAATGTCCATTCCAATTAAATTTATCATATAATACCAAAAGGGGCTCGAAAAATAAACCTTGCACATCTCATTCCTTCCAAATAGCCTAAAGAAATTATCAAGCCACAATGCAACAAGGCTTGAAGAAATGACCCTTCAGCAACAGCTGTCTTCAGGACATACTAATACACAAACAAGTCAATTCATTTGGTGGGCAAAGGCACTAATGGAAAAATTTGTTCATAGTTTCGCAGTTGGAAAGGCAAAATGGATAACTTTTTGGCAGAAGTAACCCAGGTTTCCCTATGGTGATCACTACTAAGGAAGAAGCAAGATTTCACAATGGATGTTGTTGGACCAATATAATTCCAGAGCTTGTTACATAATTGAGTGAAACTCCAAAATCATAGGCCCCGCCTCCCATCTCTTTCATGGACTGGTTTTTGGGTTGGGTGGCAGCAGATCAACCCATGCGATCGCCCAAACAACTGGTACAAAAACAGACACAAAGCCAAGAAAATAAGAAAAACATAAAATTTCTACATAACAAGACTACGGTTAAACCTACTTAAGTTTCACCAACATGATTTGATTAAGTAAAAACTGCAAAGCTCTGTTCCAAAGCATCCACTTGTAATCTAGGAGGATTCAATAATTACACTCCAAGAGTCACATATGGACTTTAACAGCCTATTATTACAAAGCATCACAAGCAATTATGAGACTATACAAGCTTTCTTGCTCTCACCCTATGCCTCTACCATCACCTTCCCAATAGAGCCATATTGAAACTACTCAGTCTCTTAACTTCCAGCCCATATGAAGCCTTAGATAGCAAGGAGCATATTAAGCTAGTAATGAGTTCATTGAAGGAAGCTTAGGCAATGCAAGAACAAACAACATATATATATTTGGCTTACATAGTGTTATTATGCACATGAATGCACGAGATTACCTTTAAGAATATCTAAGGAAACCAATATAATAGCTGTGGAAAAGTTTTACAATAAAATGCAATTATCAACAGTATAACTGTCAATGGAAACAACTGACAAAATATAATTAGAATAGTCTACTAAAATGGGACCAAGTTTCTTTACTACAGATACAATCATATCATGATTGTGTGAGTATGAAGGGCAAATTATTAAACATCATTCATCATTAAATTTTGATGACTGTCACAGAAGCAGCAAGAAACAGAATCCAAATGACACAACCTATACATATATGGACTTTTCAAAGTGTCTGCTCCACAGCAAGTCTGGAACTGTGGGAACAAGACACATGCAGCTCACTTTTGCATTTATGTCATTCAAAATGGAAGGGGTTAAAAAAAATCAGTCTTACTTTAGACAATAATTCCTGGCTCTCTGGTGGTTGCATTTTCAGGCTTTGGGGCAAGATTACAGTAAGCGACTCTGGCTTCTCTGCCCTTAGAGCACCTCTGATAACAGCTGCATTGGTCCCAGATGCTCCTGAAGTGAAAATATGATTTTTCTGCAGTGATATTAACAGGTTTAAATGTCCAGAATTATGATTAAATGAAAAAAGGATTGAAAGAATGATAAGTAGCCAGAATGGCAGTGAAGAAATAAAATCCTACCGTTATCACCATAGCATAACTTAGAATCTCAATAAGCTGCTGATGCATGAATCCCATATTACGTGTCCCAAAGAAACCGATTGCTCTAGGTCCTTCTTGTTGAATGGCTAATAATTCCTGCAAAAACAGGAATAAGAAATGAACTGAGAAAAAGCAACCCTACCCCTCTCTGTGTATAGCGATACATTGCTATCTGTGTAGGGATAACTAATGTATGTGCACAGAGGTATAAGCTAAAATGTTCAAGTACTGTTTTGGTATGTGTACATGAACGCAGACAACTGAACTGCAAGTTCAGATAAGTAAAGATTGCAAAAAACCCAAGTTGTAATATCTAATCTCCAAGCTATGCATATTTGTTCTTAAATATCAACAAACTGCTGAAACTATCAGTTAACATGCATAATATGAAGAATACTCAAGATGGATGTCCCTTCTGTGATGGGCAATCAAAGTTTAAATCCATGACATAATAGTGCTAGTGTGGTTGCTTACCCTCTACGTTATGAGTAAGAAATATCATTTGTATTCAATAGTGAACTATATACAACAGTTACAGCAATGTATTACGGAACAAAAGCAATCAGCTTCTCACTTAAGGAGTACCATGTGTTTATGTCACCTTAACCTCTGAGATACATCCACAGCTTGAGACATTATCAACAATAAAGCCCAAAGAGTTGACAGAAATCAACTTTAGAGAATCATATATTGTTTCTCATTGACTCTTTCTTTCATATTCCCTCAAGTAGGCTGCACAGAATTTCAAGAGGCTGGTGTTTCAGAAAAATCATAGGCTATCAATTGAATAAATTAAATCTTAATATCTTGGTTTTGAAGATATTTAAAGCTCATTTATTAGTTCATGACTTTACCAAGGCAATTCACCGCAGCCTTTCTCTGAATACAAGTTAAAATGCCCCATTCAAGGATTTATAAGTAATTGAATTGCCAAATCCAATGTGGACGACAGGACATCTGATAAAAATTTTCTGTGAGCTGGATATGCCATGATATTAAACCTTAGTCATGAAAAAGGTACCTGCAGATAATCGATATCAGGTATGGGCTTGTACTCTGATACAACAACTGTGCTCGAGCCTTCAACAACAGACTGAGCTTGTGTAGGAACTTGGACCCCATTCTCCTCTTCAGGCCCAAACAATATTGCCTCATCCCTATGTTGATTCCCCCAATTACATTTGACTCTGTTTCCTCTCAAATATCCGCAAAGCCACTATACCAGTACATGAAAAAAACAGTCCCTGGTAGTAAATCGTAAGTGAAAACCAAATATATAACAAGACACTAAAATTAACAAAGTACACAAGAAAAGAACATAAGCTTCTAGCAGAAAAGGATATAATATGTGAGAAAGCATAAAGAACTCAGTAATTTGTTTCACCTAAATTCTGCACTTTGAAAATCAACAGACATTTTTGGCATGAAAAGGAGAAAGCATGATTCAGTAGCCCTTGACATATCCTCCAGAACAATAACTCATGTGAAACTTCAATAAAAGATTCACTGTGGTATTATAGAGCAGAATGCTATTTTTGGCATGAAAAATAGAAAGCATGATTCAGTAGCCCTTGACATATCCTCCAGAACAAATAGCTCATGTGAAACTTCGATAAAAGCTGCACTGTGGTATTCTACAGTAGAACGCTAAAAACGAAGACTTGAATCAAACAGTGTTCCATATCATGTGTAAGGCATAAATAATAGTCGAAACAGAATCCTCGTCTGACCTATATGGTGTTAACTAAAAACTACAGAGTCTTCTTTTAAGGAAAAAAAAAAGTAAAGATACTTAATTCATTACTTAGTTTATCATTCAGGGATGTCTAGTTCTGTTTTTTCTTCAATATTTTTTTATAATTTATGTGTTATTTTTTGACAAGACTATTCTTAAGCTTGAAAGCTAGAGCTAAGATCTGACATATCTATCGACTGGTAACAAGTGTTAACGATGAGCATCAGCATGCACTCTCTTTAAATAACAAAATGAAATTCGCAAAGCTATAATTTTCCAATGCATGGGTAGTACATACATAGGTTCTACAATTGGAAATAATAAAGATTGATGCTTCATTGTCATAAAAACAAAGTTGTCAAAGGCACAACGCACCAAAGTATCTTAAAGCCTAAGCGCAAGGCACAAAGCAAGGTGCACGTCTTAGCGAAGTAAGGCGATGTGTGTGTACATATAATGTACATATGTATGCATATAATGTACAGATGTGTGTGCATATGTATGCATACATGTGTGTGCATATAGTGTACATATGTGTGCATATAGTGTACATATGTGTGTGCATATGTATGCACGCATGTGTATATCTGTGTGCACACATATATGTATTTACATATACATACAAGCATTCACACATATATATACATGCATATACATACATACATATATAATGAATTTATAATGTTAAATATGTTTGACAAGAACCTAGATGATTCCAGACACCCCAAAAAACACATACACACACATGCACAACAAACTTAAAAAACAGAGACAATCATCATAATAAACAACACACAACCAACAGACTTGTAGCCAACCATGGTGACATACATATGCACAACACATAAACATCTTAGTGCCTCAGGGAGGGGCACATAAGGCGCCCATTTTGATGCATCAGGCACAAAGATTGTGCATAGGAGTGCACCACGCGTTAGATGCGCCTTTAACAACATTGGAAGAATAATGAAGAAACTAAACTATGATGGTATGACCTATTAAATATGAATATCGAGTGCCAAATTTGAAATTCCACATACTGTACTTCCAATATGACAAGGAAAACTAATAGAACCAATCACACCTTACTATATATTAATGGGAGAGCCCTTGTGGCTGGAAAAACATGGCAGCATGTATTTTTTTTATTTTAAATCCCCTCTCAAAGAATCAATCCGGCATTGCTTTCAAAGAGACCCAAGAGATATTACTTTAAATATAATCCCAAGAAAGAGAGAAGCAAGACAGGACCTCTACTACTCTGGAAAAGAAAGATGGAAAGACAACTAGACTCGTCTCCTAACACCACCTCCCTCCATATTCTCTCTCTTCCGAGATACAATGCAAAAACACTTCTCTGGTATGTTCAGACTTCATTTTTCTTTCTCTCAGTGCGAGGAGAGATCGCCAGCTATATTCTTTTTTATCTCCAATCAATAATTAAGAAAGGAAAAGTAGAGAAGTATATCAACTAAAAGAAGAAGTATATTTATCACTTCATAATTATTCATCAAATGCTTTTTTCAAATAAAACACATACAATTCTTGGAACAATCCATGATCAGGGAGTTCTAACTTTCCAGTGCATTGCATGTGCCCAACACTAGTATGATCAAAAAGAGAGCTTCACCGAACTACAAATTTCATGTTCAGATTAGCATATCACCTTTACTAAATTTACTTTTCCAATGACTATAAGTACACTTTCATCTACCATTCATGAAACAACACTGAAGCTGTATCAGATTGATAGAACACCCAACGTAAGAAACTAAATATGCATTCGTTTTTTCCAATAATTGAATATGACATTTCATATTAGAAGTTTATCTTCAAGTGCTGAAATCTTATGAGCATTTGTATGCACAGGTAAAGCCTGCTAGAACATTGTCTTGCCGCTCCCCTCCAGAAATTTTATCCAATATCTTCTATTTCAACTTTGTATGACCTATCTGCACAGAAATAATCAAATGATCCCCAAGATGCAAATTGTTTTCTTACCAGAATGAAACCAAGTCCCTATCATATGCAAGAAATCCAACTTCCAGATATTGCATAAAATTCACGAGACAGCTCAGACTAGCGAGAAGAATGAAAAACCATAGCCATAAAAACACAAAATAATAATAATAATAATAATCAATCCTTCAAGTGCCAAAGTCTTTTAGGCATTTGCATGCATAGGTAAGCCCGGCTAGAACATTATATCTCCACTCCCCTCAACAAAAGCCTCATCCAACATCTCCTATTTCGACTCTTTATCACCTATCGGAGTTGTCGTATGATCTCCAAGACACGAACTTTTTCTTTACCAACATGAATCCAAATCCCTAAACAGACCACCGTAAGCGAGAAATCCAACTCCCAAAAATTGCACCAAAATTCACGAGATAGCTCAGAACAGAGAGAAGAATGCAAAACCCTAGTAGAAAACCATCAACGCCTAACACACTTCCTAAACTTCAAAGAGGGGGGGAGAGGAAGGGGGTTAATAAGTTTGGCTAAAACAGAGCTAAAAAATCCTCCTTTAGATAGAGAAACATCGGGCAAGAAGAGAGCGTTACCGTGCCTCTCGAACCGATGGTGTCGCGAGGTCTCTTGGCTCCAACCCATCCCCTACGGAAGGAAGAAGCATCGAGAGAGGAGCAGGGAAAGCTAGGGTTTTGAGGGCTGAAGCAAAGGCGGAGGCAAAGAGAGAGCGCCGCGTTTGGGGGCCGCAGGAGAAGAACCAGGGGAGGAGAAGAAGCCATTCCTTCTCCCCTGACTTTTATTATTTCCAATCTCCGCTGGGCCGCTCTCTTTTCCTTTCTGGAAGAAAGCAAACAAAAAAAAAAATAATAGAGAGAGAATGAGGAGAGGAATTTGAGGAAAAGAGAAATGACTGGTTAACAAGCCCTCCTCCCGTCCGTCATGGATGCTCCTAGTTTTGTCTGCTTGTCAGAAGGAGAGTATTTCTGCTTTGGCTTTGCTATCTTGTCTGTTATAAATCTTTGAAATTTTATCAAGGATTTTTGGGACTCAAAAGTGGGCAGGCAAGAAAGGTAGAAAGATGTTCGCCTTTTCCCCACCTTTCAAGCTGGCACGTGAGTTGTGGGCTTGCATTGAAACTTAATTTGGGTACAGGGCTTGCATGGACAATTAGATCGCCCCTATGTAGAGAGCCAAGCCAAGCCAAGCAGTAGGGCAGCTTTGTATATAAGAAAGATGGAATCAAGCTCAAGTCGAGTTTGACAAAGTATGTTAAAGCTTGATTTTGTCATTTAATGAGTCCACCAAGCTTCTATTTTTAGTTATGCAAACTTAAGATGTCTCATTTAAGAGTTGACTCTCCAGGGAAAAGATATTCAGAAGAAGCTAATTTTCTATATGAACAGAGTCCCGACGAGCAGTTTTGAGCCCGAACGGTCTGTCGGACCGATTGATTCAATTTAAATTTCTACTTTGTAAGTCTATTTTTGATACTAGGCTAGCTTTAATAATAATAATATATATATAAAAAAAAGCTTCCATGAATGAATTGTAGACTTTTATCAACAGGCCGTCACTAAATGGCTCAGCATCATGAGCAAGCCGGTTGAATCATAGCTAAGTTTCATGCTTATTTGGGCAAATGATGATTAGTATTAGATAATTTACTCAAAATGATGTGATTTCTTTAGGTAAGCAATCAGGGTACACTTGACCAAGAGCATCTGGATAATATGTAAGGTCGGATTATTGCTAATATAGTTTGAATCAGGCCGGAATTAAACCCCACACTTTACGAAATAAGACCATCACCTAATTCCATGGCTATTTACAATATTAAGTACAATTTTTAAATCCAAACCTCATCAGAAGATGAGTTTTTGGATTATGCAACGACAAATGGAATTGAAGCGAGCGTATTTTTTATCCTGTTTACCAAAAGTCCTGGAGATGAAATAAACGGAACCAGGGGACCTGGAACCCTGCCGAATTCCACAATTTCGAGCCATCTTTGCTCTACTTCCCATGTTTCTTCCTGGATTCACTGTACTCCCGGTCGCCTAATTCTTCAGAATTTGCAAAGGTTTCTCAGCTACAAACTAGACTAACCAGACTAACCAAAATGAGATCGTAGAATAATCTGATCAGTCATCACTGATATCCTTAAATAATTGGGCAACTGTCCCTAACCGAAGACAAAGATAACAAAGAGATGTTTAGCTGGGTTGTCAGATCAAGCTTATCTTCTTATCCCTAGCCCCCTTTACTCATTGAATAAACTTGCGCCGTGCATCAAGCTCCACAAATGCCAAGAAATCCTTCGGACATGGATGCCTTGATCTGAAATTGGAGGCATTGTAAACCAGAAGAATCCAACCAATATTTCTTTCTTTTATTCTTTTTTCTTTTTTCTTCTTTGCTAAGGAAAATGGGGTTAATCCCCAGCAGCTGCATCCTAAAAAAAAACTGAGAGGTGAGCCTTGTACAGGCGCACCAGAGGGAAAGGTAGCTAGAGAAGCAAAGTTGCTTATCCACCGGTTGGGCACATCCATCCGAGGCGAGGCATTGAAGACCAAGGGCATTCCTATGAAAACTTCATGGAAAATCTGTCGATACAGCATGAAAGGCAGGTCCCGATCCAAGCAAAAATATTGAGCTCTTTAATTCCCAGTACGTGATATACAATCGATGACAACTTCTAGCCCTTCCACATTAGCTTAATTGAATGCCACATCGTAATCAAGATACCGGAAATTTGTCCACAAATCATTCTAGTGCACCCAAAGAATTTCATGAGAACCATTAAATACAAAGGTCAGTATGTACCTTGTGCGCCCGGTTCAGCTGAAATCGGGTTAGTCTTTTGAACAGCATGCATCAAGCGAACAATTCAGTGAGAAACAAACCGCATAATCTTGGAACCACCGGGCAAAAGACCATAAAATAGAGTCGCAACTAAAACATCAGAAGCAGGCTATCAGTCAAAAGGATGAGAATATAGGCTTTTCACAACTCACGATGGACAGGCACTTACAATACAAGGAACAGACTACCTTCGAGCTACTTAGACTTCAGTTAATCCATACATTGGAGCACCCGATGGGTTAAAAGCTAGTAGTAGTTAGGTAAAACCATGAACACCTACGCCTGCTCCATTAGTGTAAATAGGTGGCTTGGTACTGGACCTGGTAGCCATTTCCATAGTATGTGGTATGAGTTGGAGATATGGTATAGGGAGCTGAACCCATCAGCGTAGGAGGATGGGTTTCTGCTGGGTACACATACTGCCTGTCATATGGATATGGGTATCTCTCGAGGGGTGCACGGTAGAAGCTTTTGTCAGGAATGCTGGTGACACGAGGAGCATAAGTAGTGCCATTGGCGCGGGGCCTCTTGGACTGTGGCTTTGCAGCTTCAGCAGCTCTCCTCTTGTCAGCCTTGGCCTTCTCTAGCTGGAGGATTCTTTTCTGAAGTGGATCGATTGGGTATTGGTGCTCAAGCTTGTGCTCCTCAATGCACTTGATGATAGCTTTAAGGGCAGACAGCTCACGTTCATTTGTTTCATTCTGGAGTGTGAAAAATGGTCAGTTCAGCTTGGAAGTACCAGTAAATGCGTGACACAGTATTCCTACTACACAAGGTGATTGGAGCTTGATTATCTTATAATCCTGGTCTGGCCAACCACTTTTCAGGGAGAAAAGGAAAACAGTGTTCACAGAAAACCAACATCATTGGTTTTTTTATTCTACTAGTACTCGGCACAACCTATGCACGTGACAACAACAACAACAAGGATAGAGAGCATTATTAATGGTTGTGATTGTATCAAGATAATTTTAGGTTTTTTTCCCCACAACTATACAAGTTTAAAAATATTTCACCACTTTTCTTGTGCACATCTTTTTTGTGTAAGAAACTATTTGAAAAGGAGTCCCAGTGGGTGTTTCCATTAAAGTGGAGTGATCATTTAAAGAGGGGATCATCAAGCCATACTTGGAAGTTTGCATTATGAATAGAGATCTGTTAATCAAAAGTCCCAACCTTCAGGTCATGTATTTTGACAGTCTAAAGCTGGTCAAGGGATCCTGGTGTGAATCACATTGGCTGTAGATCAACCAAACACCGTCATAACCATGTTGAATCAGCAAACGTCTTCTGGCTGCCTCCTAAAAGCTAGTCAGGAAACATCTATAAGCAAAGACCAGACCATCTACTTTTGATTGCCACGTGCAATACTCTGCATATTACTCACAAAAGTTTGAATTTGTAAGCTTCCCGCACACTCATTACAAAGAGTTGAAGGCCTCCATCTGCTACCACCCTCAGCATCTTTTTATTCCAAGTGTTGAGATGACTGTGAACTTCCACTATTTACTCATCTTATAATCTTTTCATTCATAGAACAGGACAAAATTTCATAAAAGAATAGATCAGTAAAGATTTCACTCTATTCTCTAATTTACACAACTGAATGGAAGAGGGGGGGGGGGAAGATACACCACTAGCTAGCCTTTACTAAAGATCTAGTGGAGACATATATTAATTTTGAATGTCCTTATTGACCAACAGATCTCTATTGGGAATAACCAATGGTTGACCTTAAATGGAAAGTTGGTTTTAAAAAAAACCATCAAAATCATGAAACAAGCGTCAATTTATGTACAAGGATAGAATAGGCCCATGGTAAATGTCTTTTGTGGCTGATGTGGGAAAAGGATAAATATTTAATGCAATCTACAGAATACCACATAGACCAGAGTATAGGAAGCAACTTCAAGGGAGATAAAAGTGAAGTCAAGGAGGGAATTAGCATCAATTACTAAAAAATTGCTCAAACAAAATGTCATCATTAGCTTAAATCCATCACATAAAAGAATTCAGTATAGATAAAGCCGAATCAAAACTTGTTAAGGGTGGGGGGTTAAAGTTGGAAGTACCTCTAAAGTATAAACAGAAATTCCATGGGACACCCATAAGAAGAACATAAAGAGAGGTTTGTGTATAAATAAAGGCCTTGGTCAAAGTGGCTGGATGAGCATAGAAGCTTAGAGTAACAATCGCCACCTTCAATTAATTCCTTAATAGCAACAATGACCACCTTCCATTAATTCCTTGATAGGGCTTCAAACACAAACACAAAGGGGAACCCTTGAGGAAAGGATACAGGACTAGCAAAAAGTCAACAACTGGTAAACAGCCTAAGGGAGTATACGACCTAATATTTTCAAATTGCTGACAGTTCCTTCTTGGACCAACACTCCCATGTGTTGCATCATCCAACCCCATGTCAACTTTTACAGTGTGTAACATTACTCAACCCCAAATCTACTGAGAAGTTACGGAATATGAAATTCTTTCAAACACCAGTATCCTAAAATTCTTTTGAAGTCACCTCTGGACACACACTAACTAAAACTGTATAGAATATGAATTGAAGAGGATGAGGGTGGTGCCAATCCTCAAACCATTGCCAAGGTTATATCTAGGAAGATCCCTAGCCATGAAGGAAGGAGGGGGTAGGTGAAGATAATGGATTCCAATCTCTCAAGAGTTTTGGGCACTAGATATCTCTTCTTAAGCATCCAGTACTCAGTGTCCCTTTAAACCTTTCATAAGAAATAAGTTTTAACAGACATCTTAACCAAACTGTCACACCAAACATCACTTCTAAGACCGAAGGTTACAACTCTCCAACCTTGTGTCTCATTACTATTGTATACTTGCTAAGTTGCTGCAAGAATTTTCAAGGACCATAACATAAAGACTTCTGTAATCCTTTTTCCCCCTTACTGCCTGTTCTCATAAACTTCAAATTACGTTAACTCCAAAAGACCAGAATTTATATCTTTCAACATCAATGATATGAAACCCCAATTTATATGCATGTACATGGAAGGATTCAAGAGGAACATATTTAAGATAAAAAAAGCACAAAATTATTGCATTTTAAAATTTATGTACATTAAGAATATAATGATTAATCTTAACAGAATGGTAACTAACATAATAGTAGACAAACAAAGATATTTAATATATATAAATAATTAATCTCATTAATTTAATTGCATAAAATGTTAATATATTAAAATATAAGCCATAGTGATTTTGCTCAAAATTTCCAATGGTGTGTTTGGCATTGCTTCTGCTCTGGAGAATAAGGAGAAGAAGCTAGAAGTTGGGCTTCATAGCTTCTCCTAAAAGTGCATTATTGACTTTTTCTTCATGTAGAAGCACTTTTTAGATGATATTGCCAAACATATTTTTTTCCGTGATGTGCTTTTTGCTTTAAAGTCACAAAAGAACAATTTTCAAAAAAACTCAAACATGCCCTGAGTATCGCTAAAGGACAATGACATCCAGATGCAACAAAATGAAGTCATGCTAGAATCATGAAGTATCTTAATGCTCAAAGAGTTGCTACTTACAAAAAACATCAAAGAAAAGTGACCAAGTTGCAGTTTTTACAATCAGACAAGCTCTAAAATCACTTGATGCATTTCTAATTGTTCCCTAAGGGCACATAACTACATGCATTGCAAGCCTTCATAAGGTTGCAAGGTTACCCAAAGTCGAAAAACGGTTGTCATCTACCTTTCCCTCTCTTAGCATGAGTAGACATGCGAAGATATTATTTTTGGAGAATCAATGAACACTTGCAACCCTGTTGATACTTTGAGATCTTCATGGCACATATTTTCATGGTGCATATTTTGTATGCAACAGAATATGCCCTCAAAAGCAAAAACTGATGCCTTCTTTCACATAAAGTTATTTGCTGACTGGCTATGTCACACTCAAGCATGTTAAACAAGAAACTCAGCACTTATAATAAGGCCATCCTCTGTCAAGACTCACCCCAATAATAGTGCTTCCATATAGAAATAAGCGCATCTGAACTAGTTTCCAATTTAGATTCCTAGATAAGTCCAAATAACACAAACTCCAAAGAAGGCACACGACACTTCCTTTTGGTACCACGCATCAACTGATTAAGTATTGAGCATATGGATAATGCCAATATTTTATATTTTAACAAATGGTGTATCTGGTCCCAAGTAAAATCTGTAGCTTCCAAGAATGATCAATGATTACCTAAGTGCTACTGCCACAGTCCAGAACTGAAACATTGACAGATAAGTGTGGTGACTCTGGTGCACCTCAACTCAGCCTTACCTTTCTCAGGTAAATTCTACTGGCCCTTACTCCTAGCTTGACTTTCCTACCTCCTCATTCATTATTCTCCGAATATCTATCCACCATTGGATACTGTGACAATTTAATAAACAGAAAGTTTTGTCCTAGCATTTGGATTCATTGATTCAGTCAACTTCCACTGTTACCTGTACGCTTCAAAATCTAGAATTTTTGCCATGTCTATACATGGACACTTCATGACACTTCAGAACAGTGAACCATGATGTCATCATGGTTACATATCAACTTCCGGAACCTGTATCTAGAAGTTTTCAAGTATATTATAACATTTGCCAAAGATTTTTGAATTCTATGAAATTACAAAGCAACTAATCCAACAAACTATTCATTATATACATATATTTGTGCATATCTAAGGACATGGGGGCATGCACATGTTATATAGATAACAAATTCCAAGATACTGTGACTCTTCACATATATGAAAAAAGTACAACCATAGGCAACAAGCTCTATCGAACTATAGGGATACAGCATCTACCATGAAATAACTCAATAGGTTGCACTATAGGCCAGGTAATTGACATCAAAACAAAACAAGAGATCCATCAAGTTGGTGAAGATGCCGAGAATACATAGTATCAACATTGTAAACTAAGGAACACCTAATGCTTCAGAATTCGTGGACCAAGTTGTTCATGTACCTCCAGCCTCTCAAGTTTTATAATGACCACATTTACGAATAAGGCTTTGTTATTTATTTGACGAAAGACTAGACAAATGATGAAATGCATTTTAGAAAGTAATCAGAATCAGATCAACAAAACAAAATTGAGTTATTATTCTTTATTTATCAGTTGGCGTCAGAAAACTATTTCCAGCTCCATCTACATTTTCAAAACTTGCAAGACCTCTTTCCAGAACTTGCATGAGTTATAAAATTCAATAGTCGTTAGGTTAAATCAATATAAAATACTGTAACAAGTCAGCAAATAAGAAGCCCACCTGTGCACTAGGAGATGTGTTTCCAGCTTTAATTTGTGACACTTTCCTTGCTTCCTTCAAAAATGCTTTCAGTAATGGCACAGGTGCATATTGCTCTGTTAACTCAAATGCATATGCAAGATTAACAGCCTCAATTTGCCTTCCACTATTCAAAAGCACTTCGATCACACCTAAGGAATAGATAAAATTCGTCAGAAAAGAAATAAAAACAGTATAGGAGGAAAAATACTACAAGTATCAACAAAAAGTATATTGTAAGCTCAATCTAGTATATATCTGTATTCATAAATCATAAGCTTGTATGAATTTTAGCAAATAGACAAGGAAACTAGTGTGTGAGAAAAGGAAACAACGTTAAACTCTCTAAAACAGGGAAAAGATAGGTTCCTAGATGGCTTCGCAGCTATTGTACAGTGGTACAACATAGTCAGACCACTGGGCAGGCTGAATGTCATCATCAAGTTGTCTCCTTCAAAACTGTCATGAACACAAAAACCAAAGTAGAGAAGCTCTATTTATGATGCAAGAGTTTTTTCGATTCAACCTTTACAATTGCACTGGAAAATGCTAACTGATACAAGTTTTGGCAGTTCATTATATTGACGTTAAGGACAGTCAAGCTTGAGAGGGAAAAGATGAATGTTTAGAAGTGCAGAAAAAACTATTGCGACACTTTATAACATTATCCTGCAGCAAACTGTGCACATTCAAGACATTCAATTATTTTATAATTTACAAGTTAACTGACACATACAACCATAAACAACAACAAAATAAAAAATGGGACACCAATAAACAACACACTAAAGAATAGCAATTAGCAGCGATAACTACAATTAATAATAATAGCAATAGTAACCTTGGCAAACCCAATCCAAAACTAAAAAACTCTAATTTGTTAAATATCAACAAGAAGATGAAAAGGAAACTCAGGTAAAAAAGAAAAAAGACAAGAGAGAAAGGTTCACATTGTTGTTCTCTCAGATGCTGTAAGACTCAGATCAAGTAGAATGATTCCTCTATATGGTGATCTTGACCCCAAACCTAGATGGAACAAAAAACAGGGCAAGCGGGGATATGCCTACTGGACTGATGACTAAAATCTGTTTTGGATACAACACCTTAGGCTTCATGGCTGAGTCATTCTAATACAGATTTGTTTCATTTTTTCACCCTACAGGAAGAAAATATATTTTTAAATAACAAACAAACTGCAACAAATGGGAGGGGAAAGCATAAGCCAGAACCTGAAAGAAAGGACCTTAGAGCATCTCTTTGATGTTGGATATCAAACTTGAGCTGAGAAGACTATGAAGCTTGCTTTCTAAACCTTTATCATTCCTTTTACCAAGATCTACATTGTTAAATCATTCTAACGGGGCAAAAAAAAAAAAAAAAAGTAATAGGGGAGGCACTGACCTGTCCCCCTCCTTCACAAGTTTTCCTAGTAATAAACCAATTGAAAAGGAGAATAGCAATGCATGATTCTCGTCCTTCCCTCCTTTCTCCATAGCCCAAAGAAGGGGACCCCACCCCACATTGATGGCTCCTCTGAATTCTCTTGGAAAGAAAAGGCCACCTTCTTTATCATCCCTTCCTCTTATGCACCATTGGCTGAGACCTTAAAACTTCTTCATGTCTTAATTGGTTTAGAAAACCTTAATTTACAAGACTTACCCCAACTATATCATGTTGGGTAGCTAAATCATAACATAGTCTATAAAAGCCTGTGTACTTTCTAGAACTTTTGCTTTCAGATTAACACTTCACAAATTGATTGTAAATTCTAGGTCAAGGAAACAATGCAAGAAGGATGCTCTACATAAAAACCAAGAAGATTAGTGGCATTAAGAAAAACTTGTTTGGTTCATCAGTCGAATTTCATGCAATTGATAGCAAAGCACAAGCATTTACCCAAACCTTGGAAAGATTCTACATAAGGATGCAAAAGGCAAGGTATGATGGAGAACTAATTTATCTCTGAACTATTTTTCAAAAAAAAGGAAAATATAGCATAGGAAGTGCCTGCCACTACCATGCATGTACAAGGGTGTCTCTCCCCTTCTTATCAAAGGGGACAGAAATAAAGAATTGATGCTGTTAAGTGATCATCAACTAATTTCTCCAAGACGAAAAGAGTAATGAATGAGAGATAAGAGGCATCTCCTCTTGTCAATAACCTTTGAAAAGAAATCAAGACAGTCAATTCCATTTCATAATTGCAGTCACAATGTTCAAGAAAGCATTACAGAAATCACCCAAATGAATCTTGTGCTTGTATGGGTTTAATCAGCTAAGTCAACACGGCGTTTGGCAAATTGAATCAACCTGCTGGATTTGTGAAGTAACCATTCTACATATGCTGTAAGATTTTCAAAATATGTAATAAAGGTCCCGAAGCATATGAGGTGGTTAACTCATTCATCAAAAGTTTGAACTTGCTATAATCATGATGTTTACACTGCTGTTACCAGCATTTGTCATACCAGGTCAATCACCATCTAAAAGATTCTGCCTACAAACAACATATATAACATAAACAAAAAAAGTTCTACAGACAAAGTCTTGATGTTATACAGGCCTTGTCTATTTACTGTAATGGAATTTAATGAACACGTAAGAATATATTATAGAAGATAAAGACTATTCTATGTAATTTGTATCATGTACCCCTGTTAAAATTGTCACTATAGATTATCCCAAACAGAAATTGCATGACAGTCGATTGTTGTCTACAACATGTTTATGCATCCCAGAGACCTTTGCATAACCACATGGTGTGTGACTTGCATGCGAAGAGTTCATGATCACCCCAAAAAAAAAGTAACATCAGACCATAGTTGGGGAATAGACACATTATATTATAATATTAGCCTAGAACATGTGAGAGACTACCAAGCACCATAAGGCAGGTCCGAGTCAGAATAATGGTATATAATACCATGCTCATTCAAGGACAGCCTTAGGACTAATTGCATCTTAATGCCAGGCATGCAATATTCCAGAAATGATATTTGCAGTTCACCAAACTAAATCTATCATAATTGTCATACAGCATATACAAACAGTATTACCATAACCAAGTGTAGGCTAGGGCAGAGGCAAATTCAAAAATAAGCAATGATGCTTAAATTTCTAGTGCTGAGATGAGAAATATAGAAAGCTAAACATAAAGAATGACCAACCTGGCATTTTATGCGACAATCCAAGTGAACGACATAGATCAACTGCTTGACGGCGCCGGGTGACAGCTGGGATCAGTTTGCATATTTCATCTTGATCAAATTCAGAAGCAAGTGCAAAAGTAGCCAAAAGCTGAAGAAATGCATGAGCTTCCAATGAGTTCCCACTGCTTGCATCAATGTCAAGATCATCCAACTTCGGCTTCCACTCTGCAGCAATCGCCTTTGCTCGCTCTCTAATTTCTGATGTCAACATTTGATTATCAGATAGGGAACCCAATACAGAATCTGCCAGTAGTTGTCCAAGAGACTCCATTAGCATGAGACAAGTCCTTCGTAGGCCCAAAAGGTTCCCATCCTTCTTCCCGTCTAATCCTAAAATCTCTCCAGAGTAAAAGTCTTTCAGGGAATCCCAAAGCCAAAGTGAAAGGGTTGGTTGCACTTCTTAGCGCAATTGGGATTTCTTCGCGAATGGAACTCAAGTTCTTGCGATTGTCTGAAATGAACTTTTGGAGTCCTTCAGCATCCATTTCTTCACATAATTTGATTAACTCAGAGTGAGGCTTGGCATCTGCATTTCCATTTCATTAGGCTTCACATCTTCAGAGCAAGATTTGGCAACCTTAACATCTAAATTTTCTTCAACAACAATATCAGGCACACCAGTACCCATGCCATGAGTGCTGGGCTCTGAAGGAGAAGATTTGTGCTTCTCCAAATACAGCAGATAAAGCAGCATCTCTTTCTCCTGCAGCCGCTCCAATGAAGAAAGTTCCTTGGCCACAACCACTGCTTCTTGCTTCTCCAACATCTCTTGGGCCTCTGTGGCCTTAGTTACATATTCCTTTTCCTGATCTTCCAACTCATGAAATCTTTTCTTTAGTGACATCTCGAGCCCATGAAAGTGTTCTTCAAGTTCTATCCATTTCAAATTTAAAGATATGGCACTGCGGCTTTCAAGTTCAGCAAAAGCCTGCTGCAGTTGCTGTAGTTTAGATGTTGTAGAATCAATAAGTGTAGCAACAGACTGCATATCCGCCATGGCATAAGATCCCTGTCAAAACCAGCGAGGGCCCGCTCATATCAAATTTTCGATCACTTAGTTTAAAAACTACACTGTTCAAAACAGCATCACAAGATGTTGCTCGTGATAAACACATAGAATCTGTAACATGTGTAGACACCCAAACTACAAACGGAATTTTAGTTTGGAGAAGCAAATAATAATCAGGCAGCCACCCAGAAAGGAAAAAAAGAAATATATATACCTTGAACAAAGATAATATCTATATCATTGATAGAAAGGTTGATAAATGTCCAACAGATATGGAATTCTCCTGCTTGTAGAGTTGCAGGTTGAGCTTACATTGATTCAGTGCCCTTGTCATCATACATGCATAGCCAAGAAATTAAACCAATACTAGCCCAGCATTCAATGTAACTCAGACGACAAGGAGAGCCCCAGGCAAAACCAGAAGGCTTAAAGCAACTAAGGTAGGCTGACACTCTCATATATTTTATGCATTTCTTTTAAGCATGAAAGCATCAATTAAGGGTAACTTCTTCAGACAGCAGTTTTGTTTTTCATCTTCCTTTTTCCGTAATTTAGAATTTTAAGAGATACATTAGAATGCTTTTCATGGTTAACTTATACTAAGATTGACAGAAATTCTGCACTCAGATAGTTAACAAGAGAAATACTTCATGCCAAATTACTTTAGCTTATGAACAGTTTAAGTGAGTGGTCTTACACTAGACCACCTTCCTGCTTTTTTTGGTATGCCTCCTAGTATTTATATTAGGTTTAGCAAAAACTATACATTAGCCAGGTTATTTGCTCTTACCATATTGTAACCTTTAAGATCAGATGAATTTCAGAAAGCACAAAGCAACCACCATATGGTTGCTTGTTGCATGAATTAGTAGCCAAACATCATATTTAGTGTTTTAATGTGGTGGCACCTTAAGTTGATAGGGGTCCATTATTGAATCAAAGCATGTTCTAAGATCCCTAGGTTCGTCATAAGTTGGTCAAGAGCCCATCAAGGATTAGAAAACATTGCAACGGGTCATTAGGTGGTGCAACTTTAAATGAGCTCACAATACATGTGTACTATAATATGGCACAAATTTCTTGGGCAGGGTGTTTAGACAATTGCTCATAAATGACCTTCACGTGATCTTCGTTGAGATGCACACAGTGAAAATTTTGAAAGCAATACATAAAAGAAGACTCCCTTTTATAATAAATATACACTTAAAAAATGTCTTCTCAATACACACCTATAGTGATAGAGACAAATGAACCGCATGAATCAAGAAGACAGTTTATTTACAAATAAACACTATGAATTTTTAATAAAGAAAAATATAACATCCTCATCAGGTACCACCACTTCATAACCATCTGATCCATCACAAATAACCATACATCGCACATCATACTATTCTGTCAATAAGCCCTTCTCCTCCTCATGAAATGAAGGTTATAATCCTTCATCAAATAAATCTTTTTAAACTCATGTGTCACCATAAGACTGAATCTTCAAAAATGCATTGCATGTGTTTGATGCTTATTTTAAGTTAATCATTTTATTCTTGAGCTGGATTTCGCAACCCATTTCTCTTGTTTTTCCTCTTCTTTCATTTTTTTTTTCTCCAGGCTATCTCTACTTACCACTATGATATAAATCACAACATTTCGTGTAAAGTTCATACAAAACATTTCCACCAGGTAGATTGATGATGGAAGCATGTTATTAATTCCATTAAACTTTTCATCAATCCAAGAAATACAATAAAGAAGCAAGAAGGCTGAAGCTAAATTTTCTGGCATGACAGAGAAAGTGATAAGGATTAACGTGGATACAAGACACATTTTTTCCACCAACATCAAAACTCGAGTTTGTGTTTTGGAAACGAGTCATCTCACTCTTATCTCTGGGGTAATAAAGCTCACATGGTTTTTCACCTTATCATGGCCCTGCTATCCATTGCCTGTCATGAAGCACCCACGAGAAGAATCAATCTAATGAAGGAGATCATATATCAAGGTTGAAATTTACGTAAGAAGATGTCATTCAGAATTTGAGTCATTCATCTCTATCTCCTTCACTACACTTTCTCATCCCTAGGGTTGGGCATGATTGTTTATTTGCTTAGAAAAGGCAACTTGAAAGGCAACAATTGTAGTACCAATTATCAAGACAACGCTCATTGAGGTTCATGTACCAAAAAAAAAAGTTCATTGAGCTAACATAGTCCAGTTGTGCAGATAACAAAGCAAGCATTAAGGCCACATCAAATCTTAGACTTATCGGGAGCACAAAGTGAATCAATAAAAAGAAGCAGTATGACACCCATAATATCATTTGACTGTGATTAGAATCTGTTTTGTAATTAATTAATCAAAAAAATTTGTTACTCCATTCATGTTTTTTTTAGCTTTCGAATGCAGGATCTAGGAAGTAAATAATTGTGCTCCAAATCATAGAAAAAGCTTGAGGACATGCCTCATCAGGCAAAAGCAACTAGTGAAGCCAAAATCCTACACACTAGAATTTTCATTAGTTTAGCTTGAATGTCACATTTATCTAGGGTAAACGTAAAGTATACAGAAAAGAACCTTCACAAGTTCTAGTAGCCAAGCTAAGCATCCATAAGTCGTATCAGACAAGGGAGGCTCTAACATCACAGTCTGGTGAATTTCAGATATGCTGGTTTTGACTTTTGCCTTCACAGATTAATTGATTGGATGGGCTTGGTGCGAGAAGGATCAGCACATGAGGATTACAAAAGGCCTATTTTTGGCTTGTGCAATCTAAAAGCAGTGACCAAATACAATACAATAGCCATCCAATCTTCCATAATGGAACAAATTCCACATAGGAAATCTATTACTCCTGCTCATGGTCCCACAGAAAATTCAATCATAATTCAATGCTAGAAAATCACCTTAACCCCACTTTTTTTGAGAAATGACCATGAAGTCCTTCATTTTTAGCATTTAACTCCATTTTGAGTCTTAATACCATGAGCCAACAGCCCAATATGCATGAGACAACCATCTATTTA
>NW_024068938.1:0-82231 GCF_009389715.1 Phoenix dactylifera | reverse complement strand
AACTATATTGGATCCTTTAGGGTTAGTACTTGATGTTCCTTTTGGAACCAAACTTTTTTTGGATTTAAGCTTATAATTATTACTCAATTTGTTGAAGCTAGACTTTCTATAGTTACATTCATATGCTTTATGTTCCTAATTTATTGCAGCAATGACAGGTTATATTTTCATTTTTGGCTTTCACAAATATATTTTTTAAGTATTTTTGTTTTCCTATTTGTTTTATATCCTAATCCAGCTTTATCATATACAGCTTTTTGACTATCAAGAATCATATTTAATTTGGTTGAGGCTAAGTGTAAACTTGTCTACTAAGGATTTGTATTTTTTCAGTGTCTTCTTTTAACTTGATATTTTCAGCAATTAGATTCTTGGTTTCATTTTGTGAATCTCCTACTTAATGTTTCATAGTTATTAGATAGTTTCAGCTTATCTTTGATAAGAGATTGATTTTCATCTTTTAGAACTTTATTTTTATTGATTAGTTTTTGTGTTCTTCCATGAGTTCTAAAAATGCATCATGTAATTCATCAACAGTAAAATCACATTCAAGTTCAGAATCTACCTCATCGTCATTGGCCATATGACAGATTTGGGGCCGTCTCTTGTTGATCTTCCTCTTCCGAACTTGACACCTCACTTTCACTCCATTCAGCCATGAAGTTCTTCTTCTTAAGTTTTTTTGCCATTCACTTTAATTCGGACAATCTATCTTGAAATGCCCGGGCTTGTTACACTCATAACAAATTGGTGTTTCCTTTTTCTTTTCTTTATCCTTACCATTTTCTTTGCTTGAGCTATCTTTGAAGAAGGGCTTCTTTTTATGAAATCTCTTCTTTCCTCTCATAAATTTTCCTGAATTTTTTTCCAAGCATAGCCATTCCTTCTTCATCAAATTCCTCATCATCATCAGATTCTTCCGATTCAGTTTTCTGTTTTGGAGTGGTAGACTTTAAGACAATGGTCTTTCTTCTCTTGACCTCATCTTCTGAATTTTGCCTCATGGTCAACTCATGGGTCATGAGTGATCCTAGAAGTTCCTCCAATTGCAGTGTATTGAGGTCCTTTGCTTTCTGAATTGCTGTTACCTTGGCCTTCCAAACTCTTGGTAGAGATCTGAGAATTTTTTGCACCAATTCAGAGTTAGTATAAGACTTTCCTAAACTCTTTAGCCCATTTATGATTTTCGTGAAACGAGTAAATATTTCAGTTATGGACTCAGTGGATTTCATTTTAAACAACTCATACTTATGTACTAATATGTTTATTTTTGACTCCTTAACTTGATTAGTTCCTTCATGTGTGACCTCAAGTTTATCCCAAATTTCTTTTGCGGAGATGCATCTAGATATTCTATTAAATTCACTTACATCTAGTGAACAGTAAAGTACATTAATTGCTTTAGCATTTAGTTGTGCTAGTCTTCTATCACTTTCATTCCAATCCATTTCTGGTTTGGGTATGATAGTGCCCTCTATACTAATTGTGGGTGTGTGAGGTTCTCTAGTTATAATATACCACAATTCATAGTCTAGAGTTTGAATGAATATTTTCATCCTAGCTTTCCAGTATGTGTAATTAGTGCCATTAAATAGAGGAGGTCTATTTGTGGATTGCCCCTCACTCATAGAACATCCTACTTGGGTTGTCATGATCTTTGTCTCTTGATTATGAGATCAACAAATACTATATGAGCACCTCGCTCTGATACTACTTGTTGCCCAAGGTGACAAGCCAAGAGGGGGGGTGAATTGGTTTCTCTTCAATTTTTTTTTTACTATCTTTCTTTAGTCAATTGATGAGTAAGTGAGATTAGAACAATGCACAATACAAACACACAAGAAGTATAGTGGTTCGGTGCTCTTCTAAGCACCTACGTCCACTTCCCAAGCGATCCCTTGGAATTCACTATAATCCCTCGGATTACAGTTGGATTGTTTTTCGGGCTCACAATCCAAAAATCTTTACACTTTGATTTTCCGGGATCACCAATAACCTTTGTTGGTTTTACGGGCTCGCCAACGAACCTTCACAATTGATTTTACGGGTTCACCAATAAACCTACACCGTTGGTTTTACGGGCTCACCAATAAACCTTTACAAGGTGATTAAAAAGGAAGAAGAAGAATGTTGAAACTCCTAGATGAGCAAATATAACAATTATAAGCTACTAAGAAGAGTTTAGAGAATAGTTATCGCTTGATGAGACTTCTCTCTTCTTTGTCAAGAATGCTTCACTCTTCAAGGATGGATGGAGCTCTTAATATCTTTTGGAATCTGCTCAACCACTTCCTTTTGACTCTTAAATGAAACACTTAGATGAAGAAGATTAGGGCACTTGTATTTCTTGTGTAAGCTTTGATATTTTTCAAAAGAATGTTTTTCTCTGATGAATAGTGTCCCTTTAAATAGTTTTCCTCACCCATTGGACACCCCCTATTGGTCAGATTTCAAAAAACTAGCCGTTACTTACTGTTGGAAGGACAAAAAGTACTTCTGCAGAACTAGCCGTTATGCTTCTGCCCGTGCTTGGGTCGACTCAACTTTTACTGGGGTCGACCCAACTTTCACTTGGGTCGACTCAACACTTTTTGGGGTCGACCCTCTCAGGAACCACAGAACCTTGTATTTCAGCCTTCCTTCACTTGGGTCGACTCAATACTTTTTGGGTCGACTCAAGGTTCAGTTGGGTCGACTCAAATTTCACTTGGGTCGACCCTCTCAGAGATTCCAGAAAACTGATTTTTGAATGACATAACCTTTGGGTCGACTCATGTTCAGTTGGGGTCGACTCAAGATTGGGTCGACTCAAGTTCCATTTGGGTCGACCCTCTCAGGGATTCCAGAGACTTGTTTTCTTAAGGCTTGAAGATGGGGTCGACTCAACTTTCACTTGGGTCGATCCAAGTACAGTTCATCCGTGCCATTTTTGCAGAAGTGTGCCAGATATTTTCTTGATGTGCCGGGGTTGACTCCACCAAGCTTGGGGTCGACTCAATCCATACTTTGCTGCAACTTAAGGTTAGATTCATCCATACAATCAATGAAATAAACTGCAAACAATTTCGAAAATATGTCATGGTGGTGCTACATAGTCTAAACAATGAAAATTACTATTGTCCACTTAAGAGTACGTTTCACTTGAAACTTTGCCGAATTGAAATTTTGAATTCACTATCCCTTTTCTATTGCAAATTTTATCTCATTGTTAATCATTAAAATACATCTTGATCTCATTCTACTAATGTACCGAGAGTGACGAACTTAGTAATGATGTATCATATTACCTTATAATATTTAATTAGGTATACCCTCAATGGTTGTGTTAATCATCAAAATAACACTATCATCCTCAAAATGCATTCACTTGATGATTAGTGATCCCAAATGAGAAGAGTTGGAATTGTTCCAACCCATTGAAAGAAGTTTCAATGATATTGTGATAGAAATCACAATATATCTCACTACCAGACAGAATAGAACGTATAGGATCACACACAATAGAGGATCTGATCGATCTGATGGTTGAATAGTGATTTGGAATCAGAATAAATTAAGATTATCAATTTGATTGATAATTGGTTTAACCCACTAAGAGTTAATGAGTTAAAGAAGGAATAATTGCAATTAGATTGCAATTTGATTGAATCAATTAAACTTAATTAATTTGGCTCGATCTTATTAGATAAGGTTCAAGAGTCCTACTTGGAGTAGGACTTCTAGAGTCCTAATTAGATTAGAACTATAAATTATTAAAGTCTTACTTGGAGTAGGATTTCTAAAGTCCTAATTAGATTAGGACTAAAATTATATAAGTCCTAATTAGATTAGAACTCTTAGAGTCCTAATTAATTTTGGTCTAATAGATGAAGATGACTCCTAATTAGATTAGGATTGAAGAGTTCAATTGTATCATGATCCAATGGGATCCTAATTAAATTAGGACTCTTATGGATAAGTTTTGGAGGCCACCTAATCCTCTTAAGAAGAGGATTCAACCACCCTAACTTAAATCAGCAGCACCCCCTTCCTAATTGGATTAAAAAGGGGCTGATGGCGTGGCCCTTCCTAGTTTTTAGGAAAAGCCATGCCTAGGGCTTCATGAAAAAAGGGGAAATAAAAAGGGGGCTGGCCCCCCTTTGGGTGAGAGCTTCTTGGTTCATGTTTGGCGGCCTCCATCCCTCCCCTCTCTTCCTTCTTCCATCCCAGGCCAAGAAGAGAAAAGAAGAGGGGTGGATTCCTCCTCTCCAATCTTCCTTCTTCTTCCATGGCAAAGGAAAGGAAAGAAAGTGTTTCTTCCTTCTCCTTCTTTCTCCTCTTGAGAGCAATCAAGAGTTGATTGTTTAGAGGAGTTCAAACCATTAAAAGAAAACCCGACTTCCACGATCATCAGATAGCGGTGAAGATCTACGAGCTCAAAGGTAAAGATATGATCTTTACTATTTCTTTTATTATAGTTTTTAAATTAATTAAGTTTTAATTTTAATCTTTTCCTTTGAATTCATAACTTTCTGAGTTTATGAACTAAGAATTTTTTTTGAATTCTACCTTTCTTGGGACGTTCATGTGATGAACGACCCCGCAAGTTTATTTCCGTTGCGATCATCGCAACGCGTGCAGGGCTAACCCGACAATGGTACCAGAGCCGCAGTTTTGGGATTAAGATTAAAATTAATATACTTGATTGGGACTAGATTAGATCTGAATTTTAATATTTATGCTTGCTGAAATTTCTGCGTGTTGAAATTTCAGATTTCAGAAATTTCAGCATGCTGATTTTTTGTTCTTCTGATCTTGCATGTTGATTTTAATTACAATAAGATTGCAATAATTAAAATCATGTCTTGCATGATCAGAGTTTTAGTTGGTAGCATATTTAAATTAAAATTTTTTAGATCTAAATTATATGAATGAGATGCATGTGATATGACCCAAAACTTTTAGATTCTCTGAAAGAGTCGACTCCCTAAATCTCAAGTCGACTCCAAGTCTAGTCGAGTCGACTCCAAGGATACTCGAGTCGACCCCAGCTTTGAGGTTTTACTTGTTTTTGCTTATGCTTATAATTAGCATATAAATTGATATATGCATGAGATGTATATTGATGCCTAGCAATATTTTATTTACATGAGATGTGAATAAAAACTTAAACAGATTTGTCATTTACATAAGATATAAACCTAAACAAATTTGTCATTTACATAAGATGTAAACATATAACAAAAGTTTCATATTCACATAAGATGTGAACAAGGGCTAAACAAATATGTCATTTACATAAGATGTAAACCATAATCGAGACCTAAATTAAATCTCCTCTTTTAGTCATAGTGAAGGATATTTTAAGCTGACCCATTCTTGATGGATTGATCAATTGGTGTCTAGAAAAGTTTAAAAGTGGTTACTTAATTAGGACCGTACTCATACGGAGAACCTCCCACCTACTTACCTGGCCAATTTGGTTAATTATCTTTTATGGATGGCTTAATGTTGAAATCACGAGTCTGAAAACTTAATATTAAGTCTAGCAGTCTTCCACCGTAGTAGAGCTGCTAAAGTCTTTCCGACGTTGATTTGTCTCGGCTGGATACAGTGGGCAAGTTGCATCGAAGAACTGGACCTCTCTATTGGCATGAGATGTTGTGGAGGTAAAGGTGGGGTTGGGCGCCAATAACTATTAGATGAGGACCCAATGACGACTTTACTTCTACAGGAAATATGGTGGGTCTGACTTAACCAAGGAACGGGACCAATAACTGTTAGGTGAGGTGGCATGTAAATTGGTGGGACCGTAGCATCCTACTTAAAATCTAGAGTCGTAGGTTTCCATTTCTCTACTGAAGGAGTGTATGAGATTCGAAAAAATAGTAGAAGGTGTTTATTTTAAAAAGGCCTAAAATAAATAGAGTTCAAGTATAAAATTCTAATTAAAATCTTTACTTTCTGAGAATTATAAAGTCTGCTTCTAAACTCTTAACTCATATCCTAGAGAACAACCGTTTGACCAAACTCAATTACAAAGATTGTCTTTGCAATTTCAAAATAGTTTTAAATTGTGAGAAATTAGGATATGTGCTAGATTATAAAATCTCCGTATTGCCAGTCTGTCCGATCATTGATCAGTGTAAGACGCATGACAAGTGGACGAACGATGACAATAAAGTTAGGTGCTACATAATGGAATTTATATCTAATGAACTTTAATGCCAGCATAAGAATATGAAGATTGCCAGATAAATATTAAATCACCTACAAGAGTTGTATGGTGATCAGAGTCGCGCAGCACGGTTTGAAGTGTCCAAAAATTCTTCAAGGCCAAGATGCACGAAGGGCAGTCTATCCATGATCATGGTTTGAATATGATAAAAGACTTAAAGGAGCTTGAGAAGCTCGGTATGACCATGCACAAAGAATTGCAAATGAATTTGATCCTACAATCCCTTCCAGCTTCATATGAACAATTTATAGTAAACTACCATATAAACAATATTGTATGCACCAAAACAGAATTGTTAAATACATTGGTAACTACCTTAGGGATCTTGAAGAGTTCAAGGGGCATCGTTCTCGTTGTCGAGTTGGCTTCTACTTCCAAGAGAGAGTTTACCTGGAAAAAGAAGAAGCCTGCAAAGAAGCAGAAGATCGAGAAAAGGCTAAGTAAGAAAGTTCCAAGAAAAAAGCTGATTGCAAGGGAAAGTATTTCCATTGTATCATGGACGGCTATTGGAAGAGGAACTGTCCTACATACATGGGAAGCATAAAGAGCAAGAAGGATGACAGACCTTCAGAAGGTATGTCAGATATGCTTATTATTAAAAGGATACTTAGGGATTGTTGCCTGGTGCTAGCAAAAATTTGATTTCTATATCTTGTTAAGCACAGAAAGATTTTTATAAGACTATCGTTCCATTGATTTAAGAAATAAATTGATTGTACGTGGTTTTATAATTGACAGTCTCTATCACTTATATTTGGATATATCTGTAAATGTATTTGAGTAAATAGTGAATACCATAGGATCCAAAAGATCTAGAGATAAGATAAATCTAAAGTATTGGTGGCACCTCAGGATTGGCCATATAGAAGAAGACAGAATAAATAAATTGAAGAAACATGAGCTTCTGGGCTCATTGACTTCCTAGTCATATCCAATTATGAATCCTACCTTCAAGAAAAGATGGCCAAATTATCCTTTATAGGACACGGGGAGAGGTATACTGAAATACTTATCCTAGTACACACTGACGTGTGTAGCCCATTCGATGTGCAGGTTAGAAGTAGCTATTTTTACTTCACAACATTTACCGATGATTGCTCTTGGTATGGATATGTATATCTTATTAGACATAAATCTGAAGTTTTTGAAAAGTTCAAAGAATTCATATATGAAGTAGAAAAACAAATAGAAGAACTCATTAAGTTTCTTCGATCAGATCGAGGAGGTGAATACCTTAGTGGAGAGTTCCGTGATTATCTCAAGGAGAATGGTATAGTTTCACAATGGACCCCTCCTGGTACACCTCAGCTCAACGGAGTATCAGAGAGGAGGAATCGGACCCTATTGGATATGGTCAAGTCCATGATGAGCTTTACTGATTTATCCTTGTTCCTTTTGGAAGATGCCGTACTTTCAGCAATTTATATATTGAATAGAGTTTTCTCTAAGTCTGTTCCTACCACACCGTATGAGATATGACATGGTAAGAAGCCGAATCTTGGTTATCTTAAGATTTGGAGATATCTGGCCCAAGTCAAGTGACAATAGGCGGACAAGTTAGAGAATAGGATAATTAATGCTCGTTTTATTGGATATCCTAAAGAGTTATTAGGATACGATTTTTTCATCCCAAAGGATGACAAAGTGTTTGTGAACTGACATGTTATCTTCATGGAAAATAGTTTATCCTTGATAGAGGTAGTGGAAGAAAAATTAAGCTCGAAGAGAAAGTCCTGAAGAGCAACGAGCCATTGTGCCTATAGAACCTATTCATATTAAGTCAGTACATGTAATACCTCCTCCACCTCGTAAATATAGTAGGATCTTCCATCCTTTTGAAAGGTACTTAGGTATGCTTACAGAGGATGTAGAGGAAGTGTTCCTCATGGGAGATAGGGATCAAGGTAAGGATCCTAATACCTACAATGAGGCGATGTTAGATATCAATTCCAAGAGATGGCTGGAAACAATGAGGTCAGAGATGGACTCCATGCATTCTAACCAAGTCTGGACCTTAGTAGATCCACTAGAAGGTATAGTGCCTATTGGGTGTAAATAGATCTACAAAAGAAAATTAAGTTCGGATGGCAAAGTAGAGACCTATAAGGCAAGGCTAGTGGCGAAAGGTTATAATCAGCACGAAGGCATTGACTATCAGAAAATCTTTTCACCTGTAGCCATGCTGAAGTCCATTTCGAGCATTGCTTGCTATTGCAGCATATCGTGATTATGAGATATGGCAGATGGATGTGAAAATTATATTCCTAAATGGATACTTGAGGAAGATATATATATAGAGCAGCCTTTGGGTTTTACTTCCAGTAATCGTGATCACAAGGTCTGCAAACTGCAAAGATCCATCTATGGACTAAAGCAAGCATCTCAAAGTTGGAACATTCGTTTCAACGATGTAATCAAATCATTTGATTTCATCAAAAATGAAGAGGAACTATGTGTTTATAAGAAGGTTAGTGGGAGGGCTATTGTATTCCTCGTATTGCACATGGATGATATCCTTCTTATTGAGAATAAAATTCTCATGCTAACTTCAGTCAAGGTATAGTTGTCTAAGGAATTCTCCATAAAAGATCTTGGAAAAGCATCCTATATTTTGAAAATTAAGGTCTATATAGATAGATCTAAGAGGATGCTTGTCCTGTCACAAAATATGTACATAAAGAAAGTGCTGAAGAGGTTCGGCATGAAAACCTCTAAAAGGGGATTATTACCCCTTAGACATGGGATAAATCTTTCTAAGAAGATGTGCCCCAACATATCTGAAGAGATTCAGCGGATGAGCAAAATCCTTTATGCTTCGGCTATAGGGAGCCTCATGTATGCATGCCATGTATGCTTCGGCTATAGCACATGCTGTGAGTGTCACGAGCATATATCAATCAAATCCAGGTGAGGAGCACTGGATAGCTGTGAAGAACAGTCTTAAGTAGTTAAGAAGAACTAAGAACTAAGTACTCACGCAATGAGGCATATGAAAATGCCAAAATTTACAGGGCAAGGACTAAGGCTTTTTCATCACAAATCCATTAACCATAAGTCTTTCGAGCATAATCAAAAGATTTGGCTATTCAATTCCAAGTTGCGTCTCTTCCCTGGTAAACTTCGCTCTAGGTGGGATGGTCCCTTTTTAGTTCGAAAGATTTTTCCTCATGGTGCGGTAGAAATTCAAAACCTCAGTGATGGTCGTGTCTTCAATGTCAATGGCCAAAGGTTGAAATCTTATATGTAATATGTTGCAGAAGGGCAGTTGATCGAATCCCTTGATTTGATAGATCCTATTTACCGGGATAATTAAGGATGCACTACGTCTGGCTGAAGACGTTAAACTTAGCGCTTGTTGTAAGGCAATCCAATTCTCATAGGTCATTTTTGCACATTTTCCTATTGCATTTTTCAATTTCCTAATAGGAACTCTCATATTGCTCCTATCTTTCATATGCATCGCATAGTTTTTTTTTAAAAAAAAATAATTTGAGGACAATATATGATTTAGGTTGGGGGATATGGGGTTGAAATTTTTGATTTTTTATTCTAAACGAAGTTTTTCTTCAATAAAAAATAAAAAAAATGAATGAAAGTCTAATTTCTATGCATTAGTGCTAGAATGATAACACACAAATTATATAAAATCTAAAAATCTTAATGACTAGTCGGAAGTAAGACAATTTGAGTTCTTTTTATTAAAAGTTCTTTTAATGAGTTGTAAGATAATTTTTACTTTGAAATTTTACAACACACATGGCCTGTACTTCTAAGGATTAGGTTCAATATTATGTTATTAAGTCTGGTAGCAACCTATACCTATCTAATTCACTTTTATCTCAAAAAGAGAGAGAGAGAGAGAGAGAGTGGATTTAGTCATGTACATGAAAAGGGCTACCTAGTCAAAGGTCAGCGGGCTTGTGATGAAGAACTTGAGCATAGATCCGTAGGGAAGTCTTGATGCCCAACACCTTACACCAACTAGTGTGGGAGTTGTTGACTGAATGCTCACTACACGGAAAAATCATCACAAGAGTAAAAGTACACAATATATAATATAAAAAAAAGAAGGAGAAAAAAAAGAGAAAAAAAATAAATAATATGTATATTGATCTTGAAAAGGACGATAGTGTGAAAGCTGTCGTTGTAAAAATTCGAGTAAACTGGAATATTATAGATAAAGCCCATGAGGTATTAAAGTAAATATCCACAACTCTTGAATGAGTGATTAGGTTCTATCCGACCAATTCTTGGAAACTATTAGCTTTAGCAGTATTTTGAAGATTTGAAGCCTTAGTTTGTGTATGGTCCAGATTTCATCGAGCACTCAAGTATAAATAAGTCTTACAACTTCCTAACGAAAACTTAATGACTTCAACTTAAATTGCAAACTGACCTAGGATTTGGGCTAACTTAGTAATTAAAACTTTGTGTACTTTTAAAATTCTTATCATTTATGCATTTAAAATTAGATTTTATGAAAAGATAAAATAAATTCTTTGGGTAGAGATAGAAGTTTGTGGGTATCTTTGCTGGAAACCCTCACGAGACAAAACTCGTCCACTAGGGCCATCTAGGGGTTTAAAGCCTTATTGCATACGGTAAATGCAATCGCGATTCCTGCGAAAGTGAGTTTTTTTTTTTTTTATTTTTAGTTTGCTCGAGGACTAACAAAATGTAGGTTGGGGGTGTAATAAGTGCTAAATAATGCGTAAATTTACCCCTTTCTCATAGCACTTATCATTATTTTTATACACATATTTTGATAATTTAACTATAAAAAGATGTGTTCCCCTTCACCATTGTATTTTAATAAATTATCAGAAGTGATTCGAGTTTGATTGATTTTTTTTGTCATATTGGTCGTATCTAATGTGTGCAGGTCGAGTCGAACCCATTCCATCTTAAGCTAAGACCAAGTCCAAGATGAAAGGAGGACCAAGTCTAAGACTCCCTTCTCATCATCGACTCTTGGAGGCATGCATGATCAAATTAAGAAAAGGTGGAGGTGAGATCCCATCTCTAAAAATGTAACAGCCAAATTTGGAAATTATTAGCCTGTGCAAATATTGGTATGTTGTGCATAACTTTTGACATACATCTCTGATTAAGATGAAATTAGACTGTTGGAAAGTTAACTTAAAAAGGAACAAAAGTATTCTATGAGGATTTCAAAATTTGGATGTTTACTAGGTCAACAGTGGACCACAATCAAAAACATGAAATCAGAGGCAGATTCTGGGGTGATTCTGTTACAAATCAAACTTTGTTTCGTGGATACATTATTCTCCTTTTGTGGAGGATGAGGGAGCCACTCCCTGCAGCTTTTCTCAGAGCCCTAGCAGCTAAATTAGGCATGGACTCTTCTGATTTTTGTCCAAATCAAGCTGTGATCTCCAAAAGATGCTGTGCGGATTTTTCTCTCGAGAAATCAGTTGATTTCTTTCCACACCGGGCCAACCCCCTCCCTATAAATTGAGGGGTGCAGAAGCAAGAAGGAGGAGATGAGAGAGAGGAAGAAGAAAGGAGGAGAAGCTAGTCTTGATGGAAGAATCCCTCTGTGCTACTATTGTCCACATTTGCATGGAAGGCTGACCTCTTCACTAGGGCGGGATGAAGCCCTAACAAAGGAAAAAGGATTTTGTATCTTTAATTTCTATTCTTGAAGTTGTATAAACTTTTTGTTCTTAATCAATATTTTTTTATCTCATTTTTAATTTTTGTGATCTTAAGTATGATGTTTATATAAATATTTTTCATAGTCACTAAGTAAATATAAGATAATCATGCTTAAAGAAGATGCGGTGTCCTGCCACATTAGTTTAGGGTAGACATCTCATGCCAACTAAAGATGGGTTTTTCTAAATTACTCTTGTGAATTTTTATTTGAATACTTATAAGGCTTGTAGCCAATTTACATGTTAATCCAAGAATGAATTAAAATATAATTAATCATTATTGCTATGTTAGTGGTGAATTTCTTTCCCTAGGTTCTTCTATTCATATCATTTTCAATTGTACTTCTTAATAGATTACCATAGTTTAATCTTCTTCACAAGCTCTTCTTTACATATTTTTAAGAAAGCAACTGTTTTCCAATCCCTGTGGATCGATATTCGTAATTTGCGACTATCCTACAAGATACGTGCTATTGCGTGGTCTTTAAAGTTGACTATCATACTTTAGGAATGGCAACCCCATATGGTCTCACAATAGAGGAATGGTTGTAAGGTCATCTGTGTTTTGAAAAATTGTGATGAAATTCGTCCATTAATTGAGTAAGTATTATCTTTGAATTAATTTAATTTGTAGTTTAAACAATGCTATTGATTGTTTTTTTTTTGTTGAACCTAAAGGGTTGATTTTGATGATGCAAAATAATTGAGTATAAAGTTGACTAATCTATTTTTTTGAGTTTAATTGATTAATTTCAGAAAACAAAAAGAAAGCCTTCAGTTATGCTCAAAAGAAGATCATCTATCTGAAGATCTACATCAAGAAGAACAACTCCAAAAGGCCAAAAAAATAATCCTTGGAAGCTCACTTACAAAGACAGAGAATCTTATTTTGAGCTACCACAGAGTCGTCCCCAAGTTAGAATGAGTCGACCCCGACATACTGTTGTTGTCTGATACGCCTTCACGAGCTAACTCTATCACAAGTCGACCCTAGAATAATCTCAAAGAATAGATAGAAAACTTTGAGAAATTCATCGCATTGGCTAGTTGACCCATGAGAATCACAAACCGGCTCTAGTCAAATAAGATTCGACCCTAGAAAATAATGAGTTGATCCTAGAACAGCCACAGTAGACAAAAGGTAGTGAAACTAGAACATATTCGAGAGGACAAAAGGTGATCATTGAAGAGTCAGCCCTTGAAAACAATGAGTCGACCCCAGTCATTTGATGAGTCGATCCCTGAACTGAGAGAGCCGACTCTACAATGGCCAGAGTAAAAGGATAGAGCGTAGCAAAAGCTAGAACATATTCGAGAGAACTCCTGAAGATCATGAGTCAACTCCTAAAAATCTCAAGTCGAACTTAGAAAATGGCGAGTCGACCCCAAATAATATTAGTAATAGTTAGTTTTTCTGTAAATCAAAATGATTGTTTTCATCTTACAATGGCTCTTTAACCTGTCTAAAGGCTATGATAAGTGCTCCAACCTCTTCGAAAGGGTATAAATATATGAGAACACCAAATGAAGAAAGGCACTCAAGTACTACAAGGAAATATCCACAAGAGCAAGAAAGAGAAAGAAAAAGAATAGAGCTTCAAGGAGAATATCATTCAAAAGCTTTCATTGCAAGCCGAAAGATTACATTTTCAACATCTAATAGTTGGCGAAGCACCATCAAGAGCAATCAAAGCCAACCAATAGAGTCAAGCTCTATTTATTATTTTGTATTTATTATCTTAGAGTTCTATTCATTGCGTGTGTACTTAATTTTTTCTATACATTGTTGTAACAAGTTTCAAGGATTGAAACATAAAGAAAGCTCCAACCAAACTTTGAATTAGATTTTGTTGAGCTTGAGATAGGCTCGAGAAAGATTTTCATTGATTGTATGAAAAAATCAAACTAGGTTGATTGTCAGCCTGTGTAAAATAATCAGACTATAATCTTAGAAAGATTATGGCAAAATTTTCAAGAAGGAAGTCTTGAAAAGTGGACGTAGGTGCAGAGTTGGCACCAAACCACTATAAACTTTGGATGTTTGTTTTTTGCATTTCTTGATCTATTTGTTTTAAACTTTAACATATTTACTTATTAGTTTGCTACTAAGAGTTATATTCATCTGTCAAGCTTTATTCGGGTACATTATTGCTAAAGTATTCAAAAAATCTAATTCAAACCCCCCCCCCTCCCTTTTGGGTAGCATAGCTGGGCAACAAGTGGGATCAGAGCCTAGTACTCATCCTCTCATTGACCTAACAATCAAGATCTAAAGATCTATAACAGCCGTAGTTGAAACATCTCTTAATGAGGGTCAATCCACAAATAGACCTCCACTTTTCAATGGCACAAATTATACTTATTAAAAAAATGCATACGCATTTTTATTCAAGTACTAGACTATGATATATGGAGTGTCATAGTTAATAAACCTTACACATCCACAAAGATTATTGATGGTGCGTGTCTCTTGCTAAACCCGAAGGGGAATCAGATGAAATGGATAAAAAGATGGTGCAGCTGAATTCTAAGGCCATGAATGTTTCATATTATTCATTGGATACAAATGAATTTAATCAAATATCTACTTGCTTTTCTGCTAAAGAAACTGGGATAGGCCAGAAGTAACTCGCACTAACCAAGCTAAAGAGTCTAAAATCAATATGCTTGTACGTAAATATGAGTTATTTAAAATGGAATCTAGTGAATATATTTTTGACATATTTACTCGTTTTACAAATATCATTAATGGTCTTAAAAGTCTTAGTAAATCATATACTAATAGTGATTTGGTGAGAAAGATACTCCAGTTATTACCGAGAGCTCAGAAGGCCAAAGTCACAGCCATTCAAGAAGCTAAAGATCTCAACATCCTTCCTTTAGAAGAACTGCCGAGATCTCTAATGACTCATGAGCTATCAATAAAGTAAAACCTTGAAGAAGAGGAACAATAAAAAAAGAAACTGATCAACAAGAAGAAGAGAGCGAGGAATCTGACAATACTGAAGGGGATGAGCAAATGGCTCTGATAATGTCGAAGTTTAGAAGATTTATGAGAAGAAGAAGGCAAGGAAGAAGACCTTTGGCTAAGGGAGAGTAAAGCAAAGAAATGGAAAACGAGCAACTGGTGGTATTCTATGAATGTAAGAAACCAGGCCACTTTAGAGCGGCCTACTCATTGCTTAAGAAAACTCTCAAGAATCCAAAAAGAAAAGCAATAGTTGCTCCCTACAGTGATAGTGACGAATCGAGTTCAGAAGAACAAAACTAAGAAACTGTGAACTTATTCCTCATGGTTCTTGTAGATTAGGTAAGTTTTGAACCTTGGAATAATTTTATATTTGATGAACTTGAAAAAGTTTTTTATATTTTACTAGATGAGTTTAAAAAGCTTAATCAAAAGAATAGAGAACTTAAACTAAAAAATCAAAGTCTCTTAACTAAAAATGAAAATATATTAAAGGCAAAATAAACTTTACTACAAGAAAATCAGAAATTAAGAAAATAAATAAATAAGCTAAAACCAATTGTAGATATATTTACTTTGAGTTCTAACAAAATAAACATGATTTTAGATAGACAACAAACTATTTTTTATAAAGCTGGAATTGTCTATAATCCTCTATTAAAACAGAGATCTTTGAAGAAAATATTTGTCAAATCATCAAACAATCAATCAAATAGAATAACATATTTTAAATGTTGAAAAACTAGTCATAAATTCTTTACCTATAGTAATAGATGAAATATTTTAAATGGTTAAGTAGCTATTAAGAAAATTTGGGTTCCAAAAAGAACCATAATAGCTAACTTGCAATGACCTAAGAAAGCTTGGGTATCTAAGACAATAATTTGAATTCTGTGATGCAGGTGTGTCTGGCAGCCCATGGATCAAATAGAAAATGGTACTTGGACAATGGGTGCTATAGACATATGACAGGGGATGAACACAATTTATTTTTTCTAAAAAAAAAGGAGGGGTGGTCACCTTTGGCAACAACAGCAAACGAAAGATCATTGGAATTAATAAAATTTGTATCACTCCCTCTACATTTATTGAAAATATTTTGTTAGTAGATGGTTTTAAGCATAATCTTTTAAGTATTAGTCAATTATATAATAACTATTTTAAAGTTACATATGAATCCTCTATATGTATTTTTTCTAGTCTCAATGATAATAGCATTAAGTTTAAGCTTTTGACCCAAAAGGAAAGTGTGGAGTGATTGATTAAAACCCTATTTGATTTTGATGAGCTCAAAGCATTTGAGTATATCTTTTGTTTACTAATGAATTCAATTGAGTGTTTTAGTGAAAATCTTGTCTAAGTGTTTCTAGATTTGGTTCAAGATATTTTGATAAGTTAAGAAGTCAGTTTGAGCCAAAGTCTGAGACTCGAGTCGACTCCAGAATAGTACGAGTCGACTCCAAGCGTATCAGAATCCCTGGCACGGGCTCGAGTCGACTCCGGATCATTACGAGTCGACTCCGACTGAGAACAGACAGACGAACAGAAAGACTCAACTCAAAACCTGTCAGCGAGTCGACTCCTGAAGTGCGCGAGTCGACTCCAATGCTTACAGAGTCGACTCTGGAGTAGTATGAGTCGACTCCAAGGAGTTACAGACAGAAAAGTCAGAGAGCGATTTTCGACCCTGAGATTCGAGTCGACTCCTGTAGAACGCGAGTCGACTCCGATGGTTGGCAGGTCGACTCCAAAGAAAGCGAGAGTCGACTCTCAGTGGTACACAAGGCAAAAGTCAGAGAGCAGTTTTCGGACTCTGAGATCCGAGTCGACTCCCGCAATGCGCGAGTCGACTCCGAGACAGCGCGACCCCAAAAAGACAGAAGACCGAATTATTGTCTCTGAGAGCCGAGTCGACTCCCAGACAGCTCGAGTCGACTCCAAGGCAGCGCTACATCAAAAAAGGCAGAAGGCTGTGTTTCGGAAACTGAGAGCCGAGTCGACTCCGGAACAGTCCGAGTCGACTCCAAGACTGGACGAGCCAAAAGACAGAAGATCGGGAGTTCGGGCTCTGAGCGCCGAGTCGACTCCCAGGATTGTCGAGTCGACTCGAGTGGGCCAAGTTGAAAAATTAGCTCCATGGACTTCATGGGATGAGCCGACTCCGAAAATGGCAAGTCAGCTCCAGAAGTTGGCGAGTCGACTCCGGGTTAAGTCGAGTCGACTCCCAGTCGCGGAGGTCACTTTAATTCAAATCCGGAACAGTTGCCGAGCCGACTCCAGAAAAGCATGAGTCGACTCTCTCTACAGCCGAGTCGACTCCAGATCGCGCGAGTCGACTCCGACCCCAACGGACATATTGTCAGGATGTGCAGAGTGTGCAGAACGGGCAGAAAAAGGTGTCTAACGGCTAGTTTTCGTGGGGGATGGCTTAAATAGCCACAGAGGACTGTAGCAAGGGACAGAAGCACTATTCCACTCAAAGAAATCAAGCATCCTATCTCTGCCAACTAGTTTTCAACAGAAAAGAAGGAAGAGCGCCATTAACTCCATCCAGCTACCTCTTCCCAGCATTTAAAGAAGTCTCCTCCTGGCTTCAAGTCGACCAGACATTCAAGAGGAGACTCACAGTTCAAAAAGCCCTACTCTACTCCAACTCAAACGTGTTTGAGGGCTCTTAACTTCTCTCTAGTTTATATCGCTGTATATCTGCTTTTTAGAAGCTCTGTTTTTCGGTTTGTGTCTGTTCTTTCCATCTTATCTTTGCTTGATTCAATCAGGGGGTTGAATCAAGAGTGCGTAGAGGTTGGTTGGTGAGCCGAGGGTAAAACCAACGTGTAAGGATTCGATTGTGATCCCGGAAAAACAATCGGGGTGGTTCTAGTCGGTGAGCCTGAGAAAACCGACCGAGTTCGTTGTGAGCTCGTAAAACAACAAGTTGGGTTGTGAGCTTGTAAAACAACCGGCTGTAATCCGAGGGGTTATAGTGAATTCCCAAGTGAGACTTGGGGAGTGGACGTAGGAGCTAGGGAAAGCTCCGAACCACTATAAACATTGTGTTTGTGATTGCTTGTGTCTCTTTCTCTCACTCTCATTTCACTCACAGCACATAGCAACTAATTATTTATCTTGCAAAAGTATTAATCAGTCATTCACAAACGTTTCAATTGCAAAATTATTCTTAAAATCCAATTCACCCCCCCTCTTGGGTTGTCTATCTGGGCAACAAGTGGTATCAGAGCCTAAACTCTTCTACCCTAAGAGTAAAAGATCGAAATGACAACCCCATTTGGATCTTCCCACATTGAGGGTTAGTCCACCCAAAGACCCCCATTCTTTAATAGATCCGACTACTCATATTGGAAGGCTAGGATGAGAATATTTATCCAAGCCCAAGACTATGAGATGTGGACCATTATATTGAATGGACCATACATCCCTTCCATCTATGTAGAGGGTGTCACTGTACCTAAACTTGAAAAGGATTGGGATGACCATGACTTTAGGAAGGCACAACTCAATGCCAAAGCAATGAATGTGCTTTACTGTGCATTAGATAGGAATGAATTCAATAGGGTCTCTACTTGCAATTCTGCAAAAGAGATTTGGGATAGACTTGAAGTGACCCATGAGGGCACGAATCAAGTCAAAGAATCCAAAATAAATATATTGGTTCATAAGTATGAACTATTTAAGATGGATTCTAATGAAACAATCACATGCATGTTCACTAGATTTACTGACATTGTCAATGGCCTAAAAAGCCTTGGCAAAAACTATACTAACAGTGATCTTGTCAGGAAGATTCTTCGCTGCCTACCAAGGTCATGGGAAGCCAAAGTGACGGCAATCCAAGAAGCAAAGGATTTGAACAAGCTTCCTCTTGAGGAGCTTCTTGGATCCCTAATGACGCACGAGCTAACAATGAAGCAACACAGCGAAGAAGAATCCACCCATAAGAAAAAGGTAATAGCTCTTAAATCTACATCATCTAACAAAGACTTCTCTTGCAGTAGCAGCAGTGAAGAAGAAGATCATGAGGGAGAGGATGATGAGGCTCTTTTCGTACGTAAGTTCAGAAGATTCATCAACCAAAAGAAATCCTCTCATCAAAGGAGAGGCTCCTCAAATTTCTATCGCAAGGATAAAGATAAGGAAAGGGAAAATGAGGGGATTGGATGTTATGAGTGCAAGAAGCCGGGACACATCAGAGCTGAGTGTCCTTTACTGAAGAAGGGGAGCAAGTACAAGAAGAAGAAAGCCCTTGTCACCACCCTATTGGACTCCGACGCATCATCATCATCATCGGATGAGGAACAAGAAGAAAAGGCCAATTTCTGCTTCATGGCCAATAAAAATGAGGTAACATCCGCACCACATTTAGATTTTACTTTCGATGAATTATATGATGCTTTTAATGAATTAATGGATGAATACAAAACAATAAACGTTAAAAACAAAGAACTAAAAGTAACTAACCAAACTCATCTCCGTAAGTATGATTCATTAGTTAAGGATAAAGATGTTCTTATCAAAGAAAATGCAGAACTTAAAACAAGCAACCAAATCTTGATACAAAAGAATAATACCTTAACTAAAGAAAATGAAAGGCTGAACAAAGAAACATTAGAACCCAAAAACAATAAACATATAAATGAGAGTCTCACAAAAGAACTAAATGATCTAAAAGCAGAAAAACAAACACTAACTAAAAACTTGAAAAATACAAACCCTTGGTTGAAAAATTTACATATAGTTCTGAAAAATTGAATATGATACTTAATAGTCAACGAGCGGTATTCAATAGAGCGGGTTTAAGGTATAAACCTAAACATAAGCAAAAACTTCTTAGTAACTTCTTTGTTAAAGCAGGGGAAAGTAAAACTGAGAAAATAACCTGCTTTTGTTGTGGAACTTTAGGACATAAAGCAAATGTGTGTAATTATAGGAAAGGAAAAACTAAAAGAAAAATTAAAAGAATTTGGGTTCCAAAAGGAACCAACCCTACTAACCATGAAGGACCCAAGAAAACTTGGGTACCTAAAACTATATGATTTGCTTGTGTAGGAGTGTCTTGCAGCCAAGGTCGACAAAAATTGTTGGTACTTGGATAGTGGCTGCTCAAGACACATGACGGGTGACAAGGATCAATTCTTCACCCTTGAAGCTAAGAAGGGAGGTGTTGTGACTTTTGGAGACAATAACCAAGGTCACATCATTGGTATAGGTAAAGTACGAATTACCCCTTCAACTTTTATTGATAATGTTCGATATGTTGATGGTCTTAAGCATAATTTATTAAGCATTAGTCAATTATGTGATAGAGGTTATAATGTTATGTTTAAACCATCACTATGCATCATAACAAACCCAAATGACAATAGTTTAGTTTTCAAAGGAATAACGGAAGAATTATAAATTTCCAAAATAATAGATAGGAATATCGCAAATAGAGCCATTGCGACCCCCATAAGTGGTGTAGTCCCCCAGCCCGGTGCTACTTTACCATATTCCGAATTCAATGGTTTCAATAAATTCCCTACAGTAGTTCGTCTTGGCCCAGATCTAGAACTACCCTCAACGGTTTGTGTAGCCATAAAATACTATTCCTTGGTTGAGATATGTTGACTTTGTATACCATTCCGTTGTAGTTGTAAATAAACGATCTTATCGTAGATCCATTGTGATCTTGAAATTATCTAAAAATGGAAACAGCAACCCTAGTCGCCATCTCCATATCTGGTTTACTTGTAAGCTTTACTGGGTACGCCTTATATACCGCTTTTGGGCAACCCTCTCAACAACTAAGAGATCCATTCGAAGAACACGGGGACTAGTTGAAGTAATGAGTCTCCCATATTGGGAGGCTCATTACTTCAATTAGACGTGGAAATGTGTATGTTGTAGACCTTGAGGATCTAGCCAAACACAACCCATGTTTAGTTGTTAATGAAACTAAGGATAATGATGCTAGTTGGTTATGGCACTGTAAGCTAGGTCATGTAAGCATGGACACCATATCTAAACTAGTTAAAAGAGATTCTGTGATAGGTTTGCCAAAATTAAAGTTTGAAAAGAATAAAATATGTGAAGCATGTCAATTTGGCAAACAATGAAGGAACTCCTTTAAATCTATAAATGTTAGATGTATGCCCTAGAAGCCAATCTGGCTGACACATTATTAATTCTAGGGACATAATTTTGTACTTGACTATTTATTATTGAATAAATAAAAGGTATCTTTTCATTCATATTGTTTATGTGTCTATGAATCGTCCAAGGAATTAATAAGATGATGATACATATTCTCAAGAGTTGAGAATTTGAGCCATGTATCATTGGTGATTAATTTCTAAATGCTCCTGATCAATGGATCATCACGAGGACGGTGATCGATCCGATCAGTGCACAGATCACTTTCCTTCTGGATGGACGAGACTTGAGTCCACAGTGTAGGGACACTGAAGTGATAGTGCAGGTGCTTGTTAGAGAACAAGGGTACTGAGCGTGACCAAGACAAGAAGTCACTTGGATGTCTATCCACTCGTCAGTGACTTGCTTGATGTTGTAGTAGTGTGACTGGTCCTTTGACCTGCGGTGCTTCGGCTACTCACAGTGAGGTTATTGTAGTTTGACTGCACACATACATGGTCTCTAGCCATATGGGTCCATGCAGTGTAGATTGGCTGCAGTAGGTTCACTGTAGGAGTAGGGTATGCACCTATAAGGAATCTATCGACCTTGATAGAAGAGGAGTGATCCTATGTGATTTGTTAGACTGAGTTCTAAGACCTTGGCCAGGGCAGTAATATAAAGTGGAAAAAGAGTTTTCCACTATCGAACTCAAGTCGAATAAATCTTGACATATGACAGACGATGGGGTTTGACGAGTTGTCCATGACCTCCGTCCTGTAGGGATCCACGATAGTAGGACTGTATCACATGTTAACTGCACCTAGAGGTTCATCATTCCATTCTGCTGGGTAGCCACTACATGCTGCTAGGTGTCACTGGTGGATGGTGGGACTCACAGGGATTATCTCGATGATCGATAAACCCTAATGAGTTGAGTTGGAATCGTTCCAACCCATTGAAAGAAGTTTTCAATGATATTGAGATAGAGATCACAATATATCTCACTACCAGTCAGAATAGAACCTATGGGGTCACACACACTAGAAGTATTGACCGATCCGATGGTTGAAATCGTGATTAAGAATCACAAGTAATCAATTTGATTGATAAAGAAGTTGAAGAAGGAACCAAGGGAATTAATTAATTGGACTTGAAACAAGAGTCCTACTTCGGGTAGGATTCCTAGAATCCTAATTGGATTAGGACAGGGAATCCTAGTTGGAGTAGGACTGGGATTCCTACTTGGAATAGGATTCCTACAATCCTAATGAGATTAGAAATTTTGAATTAAAATAGGATTCCTACTTGGAGTAGGATTCCTAGAAATCCTAATTAGATTAGGACTTCGGATTCAAATAGAGTCCTAATTGGATTAGGACTAAAATTAAACAAATCCTAATTGGATTAGGATTCCTTAAGTCTAAATTAATTAATAATCTAATGAATCAACATGACTCCTAATTGGATTAGGATTGAAGAGTTCAATTGAGTCATGGTTCATTCAAGTCCTAGTTGGATTAGGACTAGCATAGATTGAACCCAATTGGCTAATCCTAATTGGATTGGGATTAAACCATAAGAGAGGCACCCAATCCTCTTTGGAAGAGGATTAGGGCATCACAAGAAGGAGGGATTACGCCCCTCCTCCTCTCCTTGTGTGCGGCATGAAGAGAGGGGCCGACGCCCCCCTTCTCTCTTTGGAAAGTTATCTAGGGCTCCAACTTTGGAGGAGCCCTTGATGGCTATAAGAGGGACTATGAGGCCGGCACCCTAGGTATTGAAAACCTCTCTTCCTCCAAGCCGTGGCCCTCTCCTTTCCTTGGTTTTCTCAGCCGCAAGCAAGGGAAAAGCTCTCCAAGTGTTGGCGGCCTCCTTCCCTTCCCTTCCTTCATCCAACACAAGGAACAAGAGAAGGCTGCGTAGGGGATCATCTTCTTCCTCTTCTTCATCCTTCTTCTTCCTCCTTCTAAGCACAATCAAGAGTTGATTGAGAGGGAGGACATCAGCCATCAAAGCTATCTCTGCAAGGGAGCTAGCACCCCGGTGAGATAGAAAGCTTGGATCGGATCCTGCTTCGTGTGGATACCCGTAGAGGCCGGACATTTGAACGGCTTCAAGCGAACCCTCTTCCAAAACCACGAATTCAGATTTGCGGTGATCATCTACCCGCGCAAGGTGAAGATTTGATCTTCCTAATAGTTTTAAAAGTTTTAATTCTTACCTAATTATGAAGGTCTCGAAACAACGTTCATGCGATGAACGTCGAACCCGTGCATGCCGATTCCGCTGCCATCTGAAAAATTTTTGAAATATCAGCGGCATGGGCGGGTTCCCAACAGTGGTATCAGAGCCTAGGCTTCGTAGATCAAGGTAAGAATTAAATATCTAAAGGCTTATTAGATCTGAAAATTGAATGATCATGCATGCTGAAAAATTCTGCATGCAGATTTTTCAGGGGTGCTGATTTTTGCATGCTGATTTTTATGTGATAAAAAAGATGATTCTAATTGCATTGTTAATGGGATTACAAAGTTTAGAATCATGATTAGCATGATCAGCGACCTATGTCATGATATAATCAGTTAGTTTTCAGATCTGAAAATTATAATTGTTGCATACGGTGATGATCATAGGATTCAAACCCTTTTGGTATCAAATGTAATGACCTGCGATGTGATCTGCAATGTCATGTAATTTTTCAGATGCTTGCATGCATCTTATTTGATGTTTTGAGAGGCCTGCGTGCCTCCTAAAAGGAGATGTAATTTATTTTTATTTTTATTTTACATCTGGTTGTATTTCTGTGATGTGATGTACATCAACGATCAAGTTGAAGCAAAGGCATGAGATGAAAGGTGATCTAGGCGGTTGATGGCGATGGGATCAAGAGTTGATCAAGGATCGAATCAAGGAGGCTTAGAACCAATTCAAGAGTTGAAGACCACTTGATCGATTGATGTGCATGTGCTTGTAATACGACCTAATTAGAATCCATGATCATCACCTATTTAAAGTTTAACTTTATTTGATGCTGCGATTATAACTGCCTGTGATGTACCGTTTGCATGAGATGTGAATGCGAGTCGGGTAGATAGGTTTACATGTGATGTAGCAAATCCAATTGAGACCTAAATCAAAACCTCCTCAATCAAGTCGAGAGTGAACCGACATGAGCAAGTCATATTAGATTAATTGATCTAATTGGTGTCTAGGAAAGCATGAAAGGTGGTTACTTAATTAGGACCTTACTCTCTGAGTAAGGGGAGCCTCCCACCTGCTTACCTGGCCAATTGTTCGATTACCTCTTATGAAGGGCTCAAGTTGCAAACACTAAGACCTGATTAACCAATATTAAGTCAATAGGTCTTCCACTGTAGTAGAGCTGCTAAGGCCTTTCTGATGTTGATTTGTCTCGGCTGGACACAGTGGTCAAGTTACATCGGGGGGCTGGACCTCTCATAGACATGAGATGTTGTAGGGTAAAGGTGGGGTTGGGCACCAATAACTGTTAGGTGAGGACCCAATGACGACTTTATTCCTACGGTTATACGGTGGGTCTGACTTAACTAAGAAATGGGACCAATAACTGTTAGGAGAGGTCTTCATGGCTTAGAGACCAAGTTACACTGCAACATGCTTGAGAAGCATTGTACAAGAGTTGTACACTCATCCATCTATGTGTCACCAATAACTGTTAGGTGAGGTGGCATGTAAATTGGTGGGACCGCAGTACCCACTAGAAACCCTAGTCGTGTGGGATTTCCGTTTTCCTACCAGGAGAGTGTGAGGGATTCGAGAAAATAGTGGGAGTTACATTTGTCCTAAAAGACCTTAGAACAGATTAGGATCAAGTACAAAAGTCTAACTAGAATCTTTACTCTCTGCAGATACAATGTCGGCTTCAAACCCTTTGACCCGTATTCTTGAGACCAACCGACTGACCGGAACCAATTACAAAGACTGGCTTAGAAATCTCAAAATAGTTTTGGACTGTGAGAAGATAGGCTACATACTCGATTCAGATATCCCCACACTACCAGCACGTCCTACTGATGTTCAGCGTGAAATGCATAAAAAGTGGTTGGATGATGACATTAGAGTAAAATGCTATATGATGGCATCCATGTCTAATGAACTCCAATGCCAGCATGAAAATATAAAGACTGCTAGGGACATACTGGCACACCTGCAAGAGTTGTATGGTGAGCAGAGTCGCACAGCTCGTTTTGAAGTGTCCAAGAGGCTCTTCAAAGCGAAGATGCGCGAGGGGCAGTCTGTCCATGATCACGGTCTGACCATGATCAAGGACCTAGAGGAGCTTGAGAAGCTCGGTATGGACATGCACAAGGAATTACAAGTGGATTTGATCCTACAGTCACTTCCTGATTCATTTGGTCAGTTTATAGTAAACTACCACATGAATAAGATTGAATGCACTAAGACTGAACTAATCAACATGTTGGTAACTGCTGAGGGAGCCTTGAAAGGTTCAAGGGGCAATGTCCTTGCTGCTGAGTTGACTTCTGGTTCCAAGAGAAAGTCTACTTGGAAGAAAAAGAAGCCTGCAAAGAAGCAGAAGAAAGGCAAGAAGCCAAAGAAGGAAGTTCAAAAGAAAAAGGCTAACGACAAAGGAAAATGTTTCCACTGCAATGTCGAAGGCCACTGGAAGAGAAACTGTCCTCCATACCTCGAGAGCCTGAAGAACAAGAAAGGTGACACACCTTCAGAAGGTATAGACTTGCTCATAATTGAAACTAATCTAACGGTTTCTTCTACTTCTAGTTGGGTTATAGATTCTGGTTCTAGTGCTCATTTGTGCACTACCATGCAGGGTCTAAAGAAAAGTAGAAGGCTGGCGGAAGGTGCGGTAACCCTTCGGGTTGGCAACGGGGCAAAAGTTGCTGCTGTGGCTATGGGCACCTACCATCTGCGACTACCGTCTGTATTTAGTTTAATACTTAGAGACTGCTATTATGTACCTGTTGCTAGCAGAAATTTGATTTCTGTTTCATGTCTAGTACAGAAAGGTCATGTTTTTACATTTGACAAAGACTGCTGTTCTATTTATTTAAGAAATAAAATAGTCGCACGTGGTTTCATGATTGACAGTCTCTATTGTTGCCCAGTAGATACAACCCAAGAGGGGGGGTGAATTGGGTCTTTTAAAACTTTTATGCTACTTCTAAAACTTTTTGATTAACTATGCTAAGTTGTATAGATGCACAGTGAAAGTTAAACTTAGCAAGGGTTTGATGTATAGACTTCGACTTGATTAAATATGCTTGCAACTAAAGGATGTGCGGATAAGAATTAAGCAAGCAATTTATCTAAGTAAGTAAGTGTGTTAGTTAGACAATAACTAGAGGCATTACAAACACAAAGGACATATAGTGGTTCGGTGCACCCCAGCACCTACATCCACTCCCCAAGACCTCTTGGAAATTTCACTATAATCCTACCGATTACAGCCGGTTGTTTTACAAGCTCACAACCCAACTTGTTGTTTTACGAGCGCACAACGAACTCGGTCGGTTTTCCCAGGCTCACCGACTAGAACCTCCCCGATTGTTTTTCCGGGATCACAATCAAACCCTTACACGTTGGTTTTACCCTCGGCTCACCAACAAACCTATCACCGTTGGTTTTCCCTTTGGCTCACCAACAAACCTTAACACCGTTGGTTTTTCTTTGGCTCACCAACAAACCTTAACCCCTTGATTCAATCCCTTGATTGAATCAAGTTACAAGATATTAAAACAAAGTATAAAACAAAACAAAGCTTCTAAAACAAGCAAATATGACAATATAAACAAATAGAGTAAAGAGAAGCCCTCAAACGAGTTTTGAAGATGGAGGAGCTCGGCTTCTTCTTTACTTGATCCTCCTCTGATTTGGCATGAAGTAGAGGATCCCCGAGGCAGCACACGGATGGAGAGGAAGCTTTTGGATTCACTTGGATGCTCTTCTTCTCTCTATTTCGTTTTGGATGGCCCTTTTGTGCTTATGGGAGATTTCCTTTGTAATCTCTTTGAGATCTCTTTCCTAGATGATCTCTCCCACTTCCATGAGTTCTCCCCTAGCTCTCTTCTTGTTTTTATAGCTTTAGATGGCGTGGAAACAAGAATATAGCCGTTAGAGACAAGAAAAAGAGCCGTTGGACACAGTCTGCATTTCCTGACAATGTTACCGTTGGGATCGGAGTCGACTCGCGCGATCAGGAGTCGGCTCGCCTGTTGCAGGAGTCGGCTCGTGTTATACCGGAGACGACTCGGCCACTGTTCCAAATTTGAATTAATGTGCTTGCCTCGACTGGGAGTCGACTCGTCTTAACCTGGAGTCGACTCGCCAACTTCTGGAGCTGACTTGGCAATTTCGGAGTCGGCTCATCCACTGAAGTCCGTGGATCCAATTTTGAATTTTGTCCTCTCGAGTCGACTCGACTGTCCTGGGAGTCGACTCGAATCTCAGAGCCCGAACTCCCGATCCTCTGTCTTTTGGCTCGTCCAGTCTTGGAGTCGACTCGAACTTCCTTGGAGTCGACTCGGCTCTCAGTTTCTGAAAATTAGTCTTCTGTGTCTTTGGTGAAGTGCTGCCTTGGAGTCGACTCGAGCTGTCTGGGAGTCGACTCGAATCTCAGAGTCAGCAAATTAGTCTTCTGTCTTCTTTGGGGTCGCGGTGTCTCGGAGTCGACTCGTGCAATGCGGGAGTCGACTCGAATCTCAGAGTCCAGAAACTGCCCTCTGATTTTTTTCTTTATGTACCGCTGAGAGTCGACTCTTGCTTTCTTTGGAGTCGACCTGCCAACCATCGGAGTCGACTCGTGTTCCACTGGAGTCGACTCGAATTTCAGACCCGAAAACTGCTCTCTGACTTTTCTGCCTGTGACTCCTAGGAGTCGACTCATACTTCCCCGGAGTCGACTCGGTAAACATTGGAGTCGACTCGAATTCCTCAGGAGTCGACTCGAAGACTATTCTTTTGAATTTTTCCTTTGATTTTACTCCTCCAATTTGAATCCTTTGAACTTTAAGCTTGGGCCAATAAATTGTAGCTTTCTTCCAACTTGAGAGCTTTGGAGGCCTTCTTGTGTTCTCCCAACTTGCTATGTTCCTTGCAAAATAAATATCTTTCTCCTTGCAACATAAACATTAGTATCTATACTTCAAGGTTTTGTGATCATCAAAATCAATCTATGAATCAATCTTTGGGTCATCAATCTCCCCCTTTTTGATGATGACAAAACTTGGAGTATATGCAATATAAAAGATATTGTTTTCTAGAAGTAATACATAGCTAAGTTGCATGAAGTAGAAAACATATATCTTTAAAAAACATACTTCATGATAATGCTTTAGATTTAATCAGCTTAACACAATCAACATATTTCAATTTAAGCTGATTTGTATTCAATTCAAAGCATAAAGGCATTATGAGCATATACTTAGATATTTCTCCCCCTTTTTGACAACATCAAAAAGATAGTGAAACATTAAGCACAAAGATCAGAATGCTCATATATTTCTTTTTCTTATTGTACTCTGATTTGCAAGTCAAATTATTGCAAGGATATGAATCATATAACTCAAGGCAATAATATTAGAATCAGATTAATGAGCATAGATCAGAGCCAATTAAGATAATTTCAGAGCAGAACACATCGAATGTGATACCACAGATAGTTTTCTAAGCAAGTGTAGGTGGAATCTTTCTTAAGTTAATTCAAGAAGTACCACACGAATGGAAATCTAACCTCTCTTCAATAATAAGTATGAAAGCTTGTTCATTTAGGACCTTTTGCCCAATCTATTAAGTATTTTATCAACCATGAGAGCAAATTAATTAATTTTCTTAATGACTTCAAAGTTCTTTTATGATAATAGGAGCATTGGGGCACAAATATCAAAATATACATTCATGCAATTTTTGATACATCTTAGAGCTCTTTTAAAGACTTTCTTTTATTTCTTTAGAAAATAAGCACAATTTGATACATAAAATAATGAATTTGCACAAAATTGAAGTTCCAAAAAGCAAGCCAATTAGAGCTCATTAGTGAAGTTTAAAAAAAAATAGATTTTCTAAGAGATACTCAAGAAAATTTAACACATTATTCTCCTCCTTTTTCATTAAATTAGAGGCTCTTAAGATTTACAATTTGGTTCAAGAGTGATGCATGAGATATACTAACCAAATAACACGCCTCAAGGTGTATCATAAAGATTTTCAGATTTAAATTTCAGATGATACATATTGGAGAGTATTAGAATCACTTTTCATTTAGTATTCTTTCTCTCTCCTTTAGTTATAGATTTATGCGATTAAGTTCCATAAGACCTCTCCTTCTGAAATTTTCTTTCTCCCCCTCAATTGATCATTCCATTTAAGAGTTTAGAATCCTAAGATAATGTTCAATAAAATTGTCAATCTCAAAAATATATTTTCTATAAGTTTCAGCTTATTTTCATAAGACTCAAGGTTTGAGATAAGACAACCTTTATAGAACTCATCTCAAGGTAATTTAAAGCATGTCTTGCAATATAAGGAAGTTCATAAAAATCAATCCATAAGATTTAAGGTATACATCAAATTGAAGTAACTTTAGGATAAGATACTGAATATCTAAAGCTCCCCCTCAAAAGATGCATACTTCTTTAATCATTCTTTTCTTTTGTTGAATTTCAGATTTTAATGACAAACGTGAATAGAACTGAAATTCTATGATATCGAGAATGGAGAGTGATCAAGAATTATTCAAAATTTATAGCAATCACCCTTTTTAATCTATCAAGAACAAGTTATGCTTCCTCTTAATCTTTGAGAAAATGTACTGAAATATTAATCAGAAAATGATTCATTTGACGCTCAGTTTCTTTCAACAGCATTTACATTTTCTTTCTTTTAGAGTCATTTGAGTGAGGTGAAATATTTCTAGCTTTTAGATCATTCACTCTATATATATTCTGATGGAAATCTTTAAGAATGTAGGCGAGCAAAAACATATAGATGATCATTGAGGTATATATATTTTTAGAACTCAATTTCTTAATCATAGTTTTTCAGCGATGTATACATGAAGCTCAATAAATTTTTAAATATTAAAATAAAGTCATATATTTTAAAAATATTTACTTGCAATCAAGATCATCGTAAGACACATCATTTGAATCAAAATTAGTATACTTTGAAGATAAAAAATGATATGTTTCGGATGCGTATCGGAGCAATCAAAATAAATTCTGTTTTTCTTACATTAACATTTTATTTAGTAATCATATGGAGTTTAAACTTTTATACAAAATCGAATTCTGAATTACATAGGATTTTTAATAGAAGCTTTCTAAGTCATAATATGAGATATGTATCTTTCACAATGTAGCTCATCTTAAATTGTTACGATTGAAAAATACATATTTCAATAACATTAAAGCACTTTCAGAATCTTTGTGTTTAATTTTGAGTTTCGATACAAAATAAAGGATATTTTAACAAGTATTAGGACATTATGTATCAAAGTTAGGCAAGTAGAAAGATAGATCAATATCAATTTATTTTCCCTAAATAGAGATGTTCTTCTCTTCTCCTTTCTACAATTTTATTTAGCTTTCAGATTTTAACAATGATTGTGAATGACAAATCTGAAATTTCTTTTCAATAAAACTAAACAAAAGATGTTATGTAGCAATTCAAACATTCAATCAAATTGTCCAAGTATGAAATATTACAAAATATTGAGAACCCATAAATCAAGACATCATACTATATGCAAAATATACCATGTGTTAAGTCATGCATTAAAATACTAAGAACAAGAATGTCAAGGATCAAAATCAATTCTTTTCAAATAAACCCCCCCTATTTAAATATAATCTTGCAATGATTTCATCCTTAAAGTGTGTTTTCAAGTGATTAAAAATTTGACTTAATTCTACTTTCATTTACTTTGTTTTTCATTTATAACTTTCTTATGCTCTATACTCTATTTGCTCCCTATCCGGTGGAGTTGGGAAGGGGCACGAGGTACTACCACTAGCCTCCCTCTTGTGCCGTCCCTAATATGCCCTACACCGAATAGTTGGGTCAAATAGTGCCGGGTACTACCACTAGCCTCCCCATTGGCACCATCCCTATGATGAGCAATATAGAAAGGTTAAAATGTTTACTTCAAAACCTCCCTGTTTAAGTGTAATTAATTATGGATTTTATCCCTTCCAAAAGAATGCTCACACAAGTCTCACAAATGTGTCGAATATATTAAGTTTGTTTTGCTTTTCCTTAAGGTTGAAGTGTTTGCCTCTACTTGGATTTTACTTCTCTTGAATAATATCCATTTTCTTTTCTTTATCTCTCTCTCTTTTTGTTATTCTCAAGTAATTTTCATGAGAGAGCAGAATAGAGAATTAATCTTACGTATCATATATATGTATATCATGCAAACAACATTTTCATTATGCTCAAGGATTCATAACTTCTCACAAGTTATTTTACATCAACATTTTAAGCATATACTTGTGTATTTCATGGTTATGACATAGGCAAAGATATATTTTAGTTTGGGCAAACCATAAAATAATTTCTAAAAGTATAAGTCAGTCAATACACATATAGACATGATATCAAAAATTAATAATTAAAGAATTTAATCATGCCATAATAAGATTTAAGTTACTGACTTTGCTCAACTAATTTGTGAGAAAGGTATCTAAATTACCTATTCATTATATGTTCTTCAAGCCAAACTAGATTTCTTATGTGTGAACTTTTGGCTGAAGAAGATCCTCTCTCTTGTTTGCATGTGAATGTTTAGTGGATCTTACATGAAGATATCCTTCAAGTTGAAATTTCTCATTTTTCTTTCTTGAAGGAAGGTCATTAGTTTCTTTAAGATACAAAGCATTCATCCAACATATATATTTTTTAACTAGATGACTCAATATAAGATATGACAATAGTTGCATGTTGAGTCACTTTACTCAAGAGATTGCCTAAATATAAGCAAGCACATATCATTTGAACTAAAGAGATAGATTCATTAACCAAGATAGTTCAAGTCAATTTAGTTTAGATTCTATATGCTTAAGATAATTATCAATAAGATATGTTAACTATGTTTTAATCAATTTATCTTAAACATTTGTTTCTATCAAAATTCAGATTATGATTTATTTATTATCAATAAAATATGATTAATTAAAGTTAGATTGAAGTCTTGCACAAGGTCACATAATGAGCATACAATCTGGTCTACTAGCTGTATGATAAAATAATTATTCTATCATGCTTCAATACAGCTTTAACACAATAGATCTACTTTGCTCATCCTTTTCAAATTCTACAAGATGGGATCATAGATATACCTTCTTCATGCCAATCTTCTATAAGAGTTTTCTTGTGGACTAACGTTGGTCAATGAAGATCCCCTTTCCTGTTTGTCTTAATTTGGAGTTTGAGAGAAGATGTTAATTCATTCATCATATTTCAAACTCACTTTGCAATATAACTCTTCATTAGTAGAACCAAAAATGATGTCATCAATGCATACTTTGAGCAAATAAGATATCACAAATTCATCTTTTTGATGCATAGATTTATCACTATTACTTTCTATCAAAAAGGTTACTTAAGCTTTTATGTATCATGCTTTTGATGCTTGTTTGAAATCATATATTGCTTTATCATATTTGTAATGAGTGTTTTCAAATATGGTGGTTATTTAACATATATCTTCTTTAATAAAGTAAGCACATAGAAGTCCATTCTACACACTCATTTGATGGACTATAAAGCTCATAAAGCAAGCAAATGATGATGGTGATCTTTACTTCTAATCATGCAAAAATTTTATCAAGATCTATTTCATCTTTTCTTGATTTAGTCTTTTAGTAGTCATCAATTTTTCTTCATTAAGTGCATTTCTGAAAAACTCAATTTGGTTCTAATTATTAACATATTTTTAGATTGTTATATATAAAAGATTAACCATATACATATATAATTTGATCTTAGTATCTTGATAATAAATCATTAGTCTCATAAAGAATAAAATGACTTGATATTTCTGCAACTAAAATGTTTTCATTGAATATTCTATATGCATTGCTTGATGAATGATATCCAAGGATAGACATATCTCTATCAGATTTGGCATTATTTTCATAATAACATGTACGACTGAAAAATATGAAAGATATGCAATGGTTCATTTTCCATTTTTCAGAAGATCAAAATTTTCATCAAAAATAGAAATCATATGTATGACAAGCAGTGATGATAGTCTTTTAAAAATTATTTAAGTAGATGACTATCATACATAATTGTCTTTTTCATTTCTTCAAGAATTCTATTAATCCTATTTTGCTTATGGTGTCCTTGGTGCTGAAATCATTGGATTTAATATTATTTTCTGTATAACCTTTATCAGGATTTTGGTTTTCAACACTGTGCCATGATACTCTTTATCTTCACAGTTTGGAAACCTTTATCATTGGAACCACTTTTACAAGATTTAGTAAATACAGAAAAATACTTCAGTTTTATTTTTCAAGAATAAATCCAATGTAAGCTTTTGAAAAACTTGGAGATGGAAACAACATCTTTAGATTTAGAAATGATTTTTGTTTGTTTCCTTAGTTAGCATGCATAGCAAAACTTTGACCTTTAAGTAGATAATCTAAGTAAGCCTATGGCAAGGTCTTTTGAGATTAAGTACATACTAGCATGAGTTGATTTTATATGCCAAAGATGGTTTCTTTAATCTTGGTATTCATAGTGCATATATTCCAAAGCATACCAAGTACACATTATCATATTTATGATTAATAAACAATAATGCCATGGATACAAATTCTTAATCAAGCATATAGAGAATTCATAGAGTTATTCTTAATAAATTAATTAATCATTTAGCAACTTATCCAATAGTGAGTGGAGCATACTATAAAAATGAAGTGATTTGAATATATTTTCTTTTCATACCCAAGAAAAAAAAAATCACTTATATCACAAAAATGATTAATACTTTCAAGTTATGTTTTAATCAACTAATAAAGTAATTTCAATACGAGAAGATGTAAGAATTACTTATTTCATTCTTTCTTTCATTTAAATCATTCTTTTAAATTACATTTTAAATTCAATTCTTTAACACATGTCTAGAGCACCCATTGTTTAGATAACATCTTTCATTAGAACCTTGGATAGCTAGACATGCATGCTGAAAGAATAATCATATTTTCAATTTAGGAACCCAAGCTCTTTTGGGTCCTTGTAGGTTAGCTATAATTGTTCCTTTTGGAACCCATATTCTCTTAATAGCTATTTTGTCCATGAATTTACAGATTTTAGGATTACAAGGGATGTATTTCTGTATCCTCTTGTTGAATTTAACAAACTTAGATCGAACATGAGTAGTAGGAAAACTTTTAATTTTCTGTTTCTCCCTTTTTGGTTCATCAAATTTGTAATGTATAGATTTAGGAACAACAGAAGAGATTTTACTTAGCTTTTGTTTATAAGAATCTGTTTTAGAGTAATTAAAAACTGTTTTAACAAACATATTCTTAAAAGGTTTTTGGGTGTACCAAGGTTGATATCCTAATGTAACTTTATCAAATTCAGCTCTTTGATTATTTATCATTAGGTTCAATTTTTCAGAGCTGAGGGTAAATCTTTCAACAACAGGTTTTAATCTGTCAACTTCTTTAGTTAATCTTCTGTTATCTTCTGAAAGTAACTCATTGTTTTTCTTAAGTTTATCATGACTTTCAGTGAGAAGTTGATCTCTTTGATTTAGTTCTTGATTTTCTTTAATTAAGATTTCAGTTTTACTGGTTAGTTTCAGTTTTTCATCTATTAGAATTTGATTTTCAATCTTCAAGTTTTTGTTCTTACAAATAAGTTTCTTATATTCTAAATACAAATCAGAAAAGGCATCATGGAGTTCATCAAATGTAAAATTGCTTTCAGTTTCAGCATGTACCTCTTGTGCCACCAAGCATGGATTTTCAATGTGATACTGCTCTCCTTCTACACATGATGTTTCAGATTTGTTAGTGCATTCATATTTGTCTTCAAGCATATTCCATATTTCTTTAGCAGTCATGCAAGAAGATATGCAATTAAACTCATTCCTATCTAGTGCACAATATAGTAGGTTCATGGCTTTTGAATTTTGTTGAGCCATTTTCTCATTATGACTAGTGTTTGTGTGTGTTCCATTGACTATAATGCTCCATAAATTATAATCAACTGATTGTATAAAAATGCGCATGCGTATTTTCCAATGTGTATAGTTTATGCCATTAAATAGTGGAGTGTATCAATTGATTGTCCTTCTCCTAGAAAACTATCTATTTGAGTTGTCATGATCTTTGGCTCTAGTCGGTTAAGACTACAAATAATATTTGAGCACCTGCTCTGATACCACTTGTTGCCCAGTAGATACAACCCAAGAGGGGGGGTGAATTGGGTCTTTTAAAACTTTTATGCTACTTCTAAAACTTTTTGATTAACTATGCTAAGTTGTATAGATGCACAGTGAAAGTTAAACTTAGCAAGGGTTTGATGTATAGACTTCGACTTGATTAAATATGCTTGCAACTAAAGGATGTGCGGATAAGAATTAAGCAAGCAATTTATCTAAGTAAGTAAGTGTGTTAGTTAGACAATAACTAGAGGCATTACAAACACAAAGGACATATAGTGGTTCGGTGCACCCCAGCACCTACATCCACTCCCCAAGACCTCTTGGGAATTTCACTATAATCCTACCGATTACAGTCGGTTGTTTTACAAGCTCACAACCCAACTTGTTGTTTTACGAGCGCACAACGAACTCGGTCGGTTTTCCCAGGCTCACCGACTAGAACCTCCCCGATTGTTTTCTCGGGATCACAATCAAACCCTTACACGTTGGTTTTACCCTCGGCTCACCAACAAACCTATCACCGTTGGTTTTCCCTTTGGCTCACCAACAAACCTTAACACCGTTGGTTTTTCTTTGGCTCACCAACAAACCTTAACCCCTTGATTCAATCCCTTGATTGAATCAAGTTACAAGATATTAAAACAAAGTATAAAACAAAACAAAGCTTCTTAAACAAGCAAATATGACAATATAAACAAATAGAGTAAAGAGAAGCCCTCAAACGAGTTTTGAAGATGGAGGAGCTCGGCTTCTTCTTTACTTGATCCTCCTCTGATTTGGCATGAAGTAGAGGATCCCCGAGGCAGCACACGGATGGAGAGGAAGCTTTCGGATTCACTTGGATGCTCTTCTTCTCTCTATTTCGTTTTGGATGGCCCTTTTGTGCTTATGGGAGATTTCCTTTGTAATCTCTTTGAGATCTCTTTCCTAGATGATCTCTCCCACTTTCATGAGTTCTCCCCTAGCTCTCTTCTTGTTTTTATAGCTTTAGATGGCGTGGAAACAAGAATATAGCCGTTAGAGACAAGAAAAAGAGCCGTTGGACACAGTCTGCATTTCCTGACAATGTTACTGTTGGGATCGGAGTCGACTCGCGCGATCAGGAGTCGGCTCGCCTGTTGCAGGAGTCGGCTCGTGTTTTACCGAAGACGACTCGGCCACTGTTCCAAATTTGAATTAATGTGCTTGCCTCGACTGGGAGTCGACTCGTCTTAACCTGGAGTCGACTCGCCAACTTCTGGAGCTGACTTGGCAATTTCGGAGTCGGCTCATCCACTGAAGTCCGTGGATCCAATTTTGAATTTTGTCCTCTCGAGTCGACTCGACTGTCCTGGGAGTCGACTCGAATCTCAGAGCCCGAACTCCCGATCCTCTGTCTTTTGGCTCGTCCAGTCTTGGAGTCGACTCGAACTTCCTTGGAGTCGACTCGGCTCTCAGTTTCTGAAAATTAGTCTTCTGTGTCTTTGGTGAAGTGCTGCCTTGGAGTCGACTCGAGCTGTCTGGGAGTCGACTCGAATCTCAGAGTCAGCAAATTAGTCTTCTGTCTTCTTTGGGGTCGCGGTGTCTCGGAGTCGACTCGTGCAATGCGGGAGTCGACTCGAATCTCAGAGTCCAGAAACTGCCCTCTGATTTTTTTCTTTATGTACCGCTGAGAGTCGACTCTTGCTTTCTTTGGAGTCGACCTGCCAACCATCGGAGTCGACTCGCGTTCTACTGGAGTCGACTCGAATTTCAGACCCGAAAACTGCTCTCTGACTTTTCTGCCTGTGACTCCTAGGAGTCGACTCATACTTCCCCGGAGTCGACTCGGTAAACATTGGAGTCGACTCGAATTCCTCAGGAGTCGACTCGAAGACTATTCTTTTGAATTTTTCCTTTGATTTTACTCCTCCAATTTGAATCCTTTGAACTTTAAGCTTGGGCCAATAAATTGTAGCTTTCTTCCAACTTGAGAGCTTTGGAGGCCTTCTTGTGTTCTCCCAACTTGCTATGTTCCTTGCAAAATAAATATCTTTCTCCTTGCAACATAAACATTAGTATCTATACTTCAAGGTTTTGTGATCATCAAAATCAATCTATGAATCAATCTTTGGGTCATCATCTATCATTTACATATGGATGTATCTGTGAATGTTACCGAGCAAGATGTGAGTGCCAAAGGATCCAAAAGATCCAGAGATGAGATAAACCAAAGATATTTGTGGCACCTCAGACTTGGCCATATTGGAGAGGATAGGATGAACAAAATGGATAAAGATGGGCTTCTCGACTCATTGACTTCCGAGTCATATCCAGTTTGCGAGTCCTGTCTTCAAGAAAAAATGGCTAGACTGCCCTTTGTAGGACATGGGGAGAGGACCACTGAAATACTTACCCTAATACATACAGATGTATGTGGCCCATTCGATGTGCTAGCCAGGGGACGTTATTCTTACTTCATTACCTTTACCGATGATTATTCACGGTATGGGTATGTGTATCTTATGAGACACAAGTCTGACTCTTTTGAAAAGTTCAAAGAGTTCAAGAATGAAGTAGAAAAACAAACTGGAAAACCTCTTAAGGCTCTTCGATCAGATCGAGGAGGAGAATACCTTAGTAGAGAATTCCGGGACTATCTCAAAGAAAACGGCATAGTCTCACAATGGACACCTCCGGGTACACCTCAACTCAACGGGGTGTCAGAGAGGAGGAATCGGACCCTATTGGATATGGTCAGGTCCATGATGAGCTTCACTGATTTACCTATGTTCCTTTGGGGAGATGCCTTACTCACAGCGATTTATTTATTAAATAGAGTTCCCTCTAAATCCGTTCCTACCACACCGTATGAGATATGGCATGGTAAGAAACCAAGTCTGGGTCATCTCAAGATTTGGGGATGTCCGGCCCACGTCAAGCGACTACAGGCGGACAAGTTAGAGGCTAGGACCATAAGTGCTCGTTTTATAGGATATACTAAAGAGTCATTAGGATACAATTTTTACGTCTCAGAGGATCACAATGTGTTTGTGAGCCGTCATGCCATCTTCTTGGAAAATCAGTTTGTCCTTGATAGAGGCAGTGGGAGGAAAATTGAGCTTGAAGAGAAAGTCTCTGAAAAGCAATGAGTCATGGATCCTATAGAACCCATTCATAAAGAGCTAGTACACGATGTCCCTCAACCACCTCGTAGATCTAGTAGGGTCTCCCATCCTCCCGATAGATACTTAGGTATACTAGAAGAGGATACCGAGGAAATGTTTCTAGTGGGAGATAGGGATCACATACAGGATCCCAAAACCTACAACGAGGCGATATCTGATATCGATTCCGAGAAATGGGTGGAAGCTATGAAGTCAGAGTTAGACTCCATGCATTCCAACCAAGTCTGGACCTTAGTAGATCCACCAGAAGGTATTGTACCTATTGGATGCAAATGGATCTACAAAAGGAAGATAGGTTCGGATGGAGAGGTAGAGACCTATAAGGTAAGGCTTGTGGCGAAAGGGTATAGTCAACGCGAAGGCATTGACTATCAGGAGACCTTTTCACCTGTAGCCATGCTAAAATCCATCCGAATATTGCTTGCCATTGCAGCATTTCATGATTATGAAATCTGGCAGATGGATGTGAAAACTGCTTTCCTGAATGGATATCTTGATGAAGATATCTATATGGAACAGCCTTTGGGTTTCACTTCCAGTGATGGAGATCACAAGGTCTGCAAGCTGCAAAGGTCCATCTATGGACTAAAGCAAGCATCTCGGAGTTGGAACACTCGTTTCGATGATGCAATCAAAACATTTGATTTTATCAAAAACGAAGAGGAACCGTGTGTTTACAAAAAGGTTAGTGGGAGTGCTGTCGTTTTTCTCGTACTGTACGTAGATGACATTCTCCTGATTGGGAATGATATTCCCATGCTAACCTCGGTCAAGGTCTGGTTGTCAAATGAATTCTCCATGAAAGACCTTGGGGAAGCATCCTATATTTTGGGAATAAAGGTTTATAGAGATAGATCTAAAAGGATGCTTGGCCTTTCACAGAAGATGTACATAGAGGAGGTGCTGAAGAGGTTCAGCATGGAAAACTCCAAGAGGGGTCTCTTATCCCTAAGGCATGGAATTCATCTCTCCAAGAAGATGTGCCCCAACACATCTGAAGAGATTCAACGCATGAGCAAGATTCCTTATGCATCGGCAATAGGAAGCCTCATGTATGCCATGCTATGTACACGACCTGATATAGCTCTTGCTGTGAGTGTCACAAGCAGATATCAGTCGAATCCAGGTGAAGAACACTGGACAGCTGTGAAGAATATTCTTAAGTACTTGAGAAGAACTAAAGATTTATTCTTGGTTTTTGGAGGATCATCAGAGTTAAAGGTAGAAGGGTACACAGATTCAGACTTCATGACTGATGTCGATGACAGGAAGTCAACATCTGGATATGTGTTCTTGTGCAATGGTGGTACGGTAAATTGGAAGAGTTCTAAACAACCGATCATTGCTGATTCTACTATGGAAGCTGAATACATCGCCGCCTCTGAAGCTGCTAAGGAAGGCTTTTGGTTCAAGAAATTCATTGCAGAGTTGGACGTGATGACATCAGATGCCATAACACTCTACTGCGATAATAATGGCGCCATAGCTCTTGCTAAGGAGCCAAGGTCTCATCAGAAGTCTAAGCATATAGAGCGGCGCTTTCACCTCATACGCGACTATGTGGAGAAGAAATATGTAGAGGTGCAGAGAGTAGACTCCGCGGATAACGTGGCGGACCCATTCACTAAGCAGCTGAGTCAGCAAAAGACTGAAGCCCACCTTGAGAAGATGGGCCTAAGATATATGACCAATTGGCTTTAGTGCAAGTGGGAGATTGTTAGATGTATGCCCTAGAAGCCAATCTGGCTGACACATTATTAATTCTAGGGACATAATTTTGTACTTGACTATTTATTATTGAATAAATAAAAGGCATCTTTTCATTCATATTGTTTATGTGTCTATGAATCGTCCAAGGAATTAATAAGATGATGATACATATTCTCAAGAGTTGAGAATTTGAGCCATGTATCATTGGTGATTAATTTCTAAATGCTCCTGATCAATGGATCATCACGAGGACGGTGATCGATCCGATCAGTGCACAGATCACTTTCCTTCTGGATGGACGAGACTTGAGTCCACAGTGTAGGGACACTGAAGTGATAGTGCAGGTGCTTGTTAGAGAACAAGAGTACTGAGCGTGACCAAGACAAGAAGTCACTTGGATGTCTATCCACTCGTCAGTGACTTGCTTGATGTTGCAGTAGTGTGACTGGTCCTTTGACCTGCGGTGCTTCGGCTACTCACAGTGAGGTTATTGTAGTTTGACTGCACACATACATGGTCTCTAGCCATATGGGTCCATGCAGTGTAGATTGGCTGCAGTAGGTTCACTGTAGGAGTAGGGTATGCACCTATAAGGAATCTATCGACCTTGATAGAAGAGGAGTGATCCTATGTGATTTGTTAGACTGAGTTCTAAGACCTTGGCCAGGGCAGTAATATAAAGTGGAAAAAGAGTTTTCCACTATCGAACTCAAGTCGAATAAATCTTGACATATGACAGACGATGGGGTTTGACGAGTTGTCCATGACCTCCGTCCTGTAGGGATCCACGATAGTAGGACTGTATCACATGTTAACTGCACCTAGAGGTTCATCATTCCATTTTGCTGGGTAGCCACTACATGCTGCTAGGTGTCACTGGTGGATGGTGGGACTCACAGGGATTATCTCGATGATCGATAAACCCTAATGAGTTGAGTTGGAATCGTTCCAACCCATTGAAAGGAGTTTTCAATGATATTGAGATAGAGATCACAATATATCTCACTACCAGTCGGAATAGAACCTATGGGGTCACACACACTAGAAGTATTGACCGATCCGATGGTTGAAATCGTGATTAAGAATCACAAGTAATCAATTTGATTGATAAAGAAGTTGAAGAAGGAACCAAGGGAATTAATTAATTGGATTTGAAACAAGAGTCCTACTTCAGGTAGGATTCCTAGAATCCTAATTGGATTAGGACTGGAAATCCTAGTTGGAGTAGGACTGGGATTCCTACTTGGAATAGGATTCCTACAATCCTAATGAGATTAGGAATTTTGAATTAAAATAGGATTCCTACTTGGAGTAGGATTCCTAGAAATCCTAATTAGATTAGGACTTCGGATTCAAATAGAGTCCTAATTGGATTAGGACTAAAATTAAACAAATCCTAATTGGATTAGGATTCCTTAAGTCTAAATTAATTAATAATCTAATGAATCAACATGACTCCTAATTGGATTAGGATTGAAGAGTTCAATTGAGTCATGGTTCATTCAAGTCCTAGTTGGATTAGGACTAGCATAGATTGAACCCAATTGGCTAATCCTAATTGGATTGGGATTAAACCATAAGAGAGGCACCCAATCCTCTTTGGAAGAGGATTAGGGCATCACAAGAAGGAGGGATTACGCCCCTCCTCCTCTCCTTGTGTGCGGCATGAAGAGAGGGGCCGGCGCCCCCCTTCTCTCTTTGGAAAGTTATCTAGGGCTCCAACTTTGGAGGAGCCCTTGATGGCTATAAGAGGGACTATGAGGCCGGCACCCTAGGTATTGAAAAGCTCTCTTCCTCCAAGCCGTGGGCCTCTCCTTTCCTTGGTGTTCTCAGCCGCAAGCAAGGGAAAAGTGTTAGATGTATGCCCTAGAAGCCAATTTGGCTGACACATTGTTGATTCTAGGGACATAATTTTGTACTTGACTATTTATTATTGAATAAATAAAAGGCATCTTTTTCATTCATATTGTTTATGTGTCTATGAATCGTCCAAGAAATTAATAAGATGATGATACATATTCTCAAGAGTTGAGAATTTGAGCCATGTATCATTGGTGATTAATTTCTAAATGCTCCTGATCAATGGATCATCACGAGGACGGTGATCGATCCGATCAGTGCACAGATCACTCTCCTTCTGGATGGACGAGACTTGAGTCTACAGTGTAGGGACACTGAAGTGATAGTGCAGGTGCTTGTTAGAGAACAAGGGTACTGAGCGTGACCAAGACAAGAAGTCACTTGGATGTCTATCCACTCGTCAGTGACTTGCTTGATGTTGCAGTAGTGTGACTGGTCCTTTGACCTGCGGTGCTTCGGCTACTCACAGTGAGGTTATTGTAGTTTGACTGCACACATACATGGTCTCTAGCCATATGGGTCCATGCAGTGTAGATTGGCTGCAGTAAGTTCATTGTAGGAGTAGGGTATGCACCTATAAGGAATCTATCGACCTTGATAGAAGAGGAGTGATCCTATGTGATTTGTTAGACTGAGTTCTAAGACCTTGGCCAGGGCAGTAATATAAAGTGGAGAAAGAGTTTTCCACTATCGAACTCGAGTCGAATAAATCTTGACATATGACAGACGATGGGGTTTGACGAGTTGTCCATGACCTCCGTCCTGTAGGGATCCACGATAGTAGGACTGTATCACATGTTAACTGCACCTAGAGGTTCATCATTCCATTCTGCTGGGTAGCCACTACATGCTGCTAGGTGTCACTGGTGGATGGTGGGACTCATAGGGATTATCTTGATGATCGATAAACCCTAATGAGTTGAGTTGGAATCGTTCCAATCCATTGAAAGGAGTTTTCAATGATATAGTGATAGAGATCACAATATATCTCACTACCAGTCAGAGTAGAACCTATGGGGTCACACACACTAGAAGTATTGACTGATCCGATGGTTGAAATCGTGATTAGGAATCACAAGAAATCAATTTGATTGATCAAAGTTGAAGAAGGAACAAAGGGAATTAATTAATTAGACTTAAACACAAATCCTACTTCGGGTAGGATTCCTAGAGTCCTAATTGGATTGGGGCTGGGAATCCTAGTTGGAGTAGGACTGGAATTCCTACTTGGAATAGGATTCCTACAATCCTAATGAGATTAGGAATTTTGAATTAAAATTGGATTCCTACTTGGAGTAGGATTCCTAGAAATCCTAATTGGATTAGGACTTCGGATTCAAATGGAGTCCTAATTGGATTAGGACTAAAATTAAATACATCCTAATTGGATTAGGATTCCTTAAGTCTAAATTAATTATTAATCTAATGAATCAACATGACTCCTAATTGGATTAGGATTAAAGAGTTCAATTAAGTCATGGTCCATTCAAGTCCTAATTGGATTAGGACTAGCATAGATTAAACCCAATTTGGCCAATCCTAATTAGATTAGGATTAAACCATGAAAGAGGGACCTAATCCTCTTTGGAAGAGGATTAGGCTAACCAAGTAAGAGGGGCATCAGCCCCTCTCCACTTGATTAGGTGCGACATGAAGAGAGAGGGGGCCGGCGCCCCCTCTTGGAAAGTTGTCAAGGCTCCTAACTTGTAGGAGCCCTTCATCCTTATTAAAGGAGGACTAGGGCCGGCGCCCTAGATGACCCTTTCTCCTCTTCATCACGTGGCCACCCCCTCTCCATCTCTCCTTGGTTCAGCCGCCATCAGCAAGGGGAAAAGAAGAGGAGGCGTCTCCCTCCTCTTGGTCTTCTTCCTTGGCTTCAGCGCGTGTGAAGAGAAGAAAGCTGCGAAGGGATTTGATCTTCTTCCTCTTCTTCATCCTTCTTCTTCCTCCTCTCAAGTGCAATCAAGAGTTGATTGAAAAAGAGGACATCAGCCATCAAAGCTATCTCTGCAAGGGAGCTAGCACCCCGGTGAGATAGAGAGCTTGGATCGGATCCTGCTTCGTGTGGATACCCGTAGAGGCCGGACGTTTGAACGGCTTCAAGCGAACCCTTTTCCTAAAATCACGAATTCAGATTCGCGGTGATCATCTACCCGCGCAAGGTGAAGATTTGATCTTCCTATTAGTTTTAAAAGTTTTAATTCTTACCTAATTACGAAAGGTCTCGAAACAACGTTCATGCGATGAACGTCGAACCCGTGCATGCCGATTCCGCTGCCATCTGAAAAAATTTTTGAAATATCAGCGGCATGGGCGGGTTCCCAACAGTGGTATCAGAGCCTAGGCTTCGTAGATTAAGGTAGAAATTAAATATCTAAAGGCTTATTAGATCTGAAAATTGAATGATCATGCATGCTGAAAAATTCTGCATGCAGATTTTTCAGGGGTGCTGATTTTTACATGCTGATTTTTATGTGATAAAAAGATGATTCTAATTGCATTGTTAATGGGATTAAAAAGTTTAGAATCATGATTAGCATGATCAGCGACCTATGTCATGATACAATCAGTTAGTTTTCAGATCTGAAAATTATAATTGTTGCATACGGTGATGATCATAGGATTCAAACCCTTTTGGTATCAAATGTAATGACCTGCGATGTGATCTGCGATGTCATGTAATTTTTCAGATGCTTGCATGCATCTTATTTGATGTTTTGAGAGGCCTGCGTGCCTCCTAAAAGGAGATGTAATTTATTTTTATTTTTATTTTACATCTGGTTGTATTTCTGTGATGTGATGTACATCAACGATCAAGCTGAAGCAAAGGCATGAGATGAAAGGTGATCTAAGCGGTTGATGGCGATGGGATCAAGAGTTGATCAAGGATCGAATCAAGGAGGCTTGGAACCAATTCAAGAGTTGAAGACCACTTGATCGATTGATGTGCATGCGCTTGTAATACGACCTAATTAGAATCCATGATCATCACCTAGTTAAAGTTTAGCTTTAATTTGATGCTGCGATTATAACTGCCTGTGATGTACCGTTTGCATGTGATGTGAATGCGAGTCGGGTAGATAGGTTTACATGTGATGTAGCAAACCTAATTGAGACCTAAATCAAAACCTCCTCAATCAAGTCGAGAGTGAACCGACATGAGCAAGTCATATTAGATTAATTGATCTAATTGGTGTCTAGGAAAGCATGAAAGGTGGTTACTTAATTAGGACCTTACTCTCTGAGTAAGGGGAGCCTCCCACCTGCTTACCTGGCCAATTGTTCGATTACCTCTTATGAAGGGCTCAAGTTGCAAACACTAAGACCTGATTAACCAATATTAAGTCAATAGGTCTTCCACTGTAGTAGAGCTGCTAAGGCCTTTCTGATGTTGATTTGTCTCGGCTGGATACAGTGGTCAAGTTGCATCGGGGGGCTGGACCTCTCTATAGACATGAGATGTTGTAGGGTAAAGGTGGGGTTGGGCACCAATAACTGTTAGGTGAGGACCCAATGACGACTTTATTCCTACGGTTATACGGTGGGTCAGACTTAACTAAGAAATGGGACCAATAACTGTTAGGTGAGGTCTTCATGGCTTAGAGACCGAGTTACACTGCAACATGCTTGAGAAGCATTGTACAAGAGTTGTACACTCATCCATCTACGTGTCACCAATAACTGTTAGGTGAGGTGGCATGTAAATTGGTGGGACCGCAGTACCCGTTAGAAATCCTAGTCGTGTGGGATTTCCGTTTTCCTACCAGGGGAGTGTAAGGGATTCGAGAAAATAGTGGGAGTCACATCTGTTCTAAAAGACCTTAGAACAGATTAGGATCAAGTACAAAAGTCTAACTAGAATCTTTACTCTCTGCAGATACAATGTCGGCTTCAAACCCTTTGACCCGTATTCTTGAGACCAACCGACTGACCGGAACCAATTATAAGGACTGGCTTAGAAATCTCAAAATTGTTTTGGACTGTGAGAAAATAGGCTATATACTCGATTCAGATATCCCCACACTACCAGCACGTCCTACTGATGTTCAGCGTGAGATGCATAAAAAGTGGTTGGATGATGACATTAGAGTAAAATGCTATATGATGGCATCCATGTCTAATGAACTCCAATGCCAGCATGAAAGTATAAAGACTGCTAGGGACATACTGGCACACCTGCAAGAGTTGTATGGTGAGCAGAGTCGCACAGCTCGTTTTGAAGTGTCCAAGAGGCTTTTCAAAGCGAAGATGCGCGAAGGGCAGTCTGTCCATGATCACGGTCTGACCATGATCAAGGACCTAGAGGAACTTGAGAAGCTCGGTATGGACATGCACAAGGAATTGCAAGTGGATTTGATCCTACAGTCACTTCCTGATTCATTTGGTCAGTTTATAGTAAACTACCACATGAATAAGATTGAATGCACTAAGACTGAACTAATCAACATGTTGGTAACTGCTGAGGGAGCCTTGAAAGGTTCAAGGGGCAATGTCCTTGCTGCTGAGTTGACTTCTGGTTCCAAGAGAAAGTCTACTTGGAAGAAAAAGAAGCCTGCAAAGAAGCAGAAGAAAGACAAGAAGCCAAAGAAGGAAGTTCAAAAGAAAAAGGCTAACGACAAAGGAAAATGTTTCCACTGCAATGTCGAAGGCCACTGGAAGAAAAACTGTCCTTCATACCTCGAGAGCCTGAAGAACAAGAAAGGTGACACACCTTCAGAAGGTATAGACTTGCTCATTATTGAAACTAATCTAACGGTTTCTTCTACTTCTAGTTGGGTTATAGATTCTGGTTCTAGTGCTCATTTGTGCACTACCATGCAGGGTCTAAAGGAAAGTAGAAGGCTGGCGGAAGGTGCGGTAACCCTTCGGGTTGGCAACGGGGCAAAAGTTGCTGCTGTGGCTGTGGGCACCTACCATCTGCGACTACCGTCTGGATTTAGTTTAATACTTAGAGACTGTTATTATGTACCTGTTGCTAGCAGAAATTTGATTTCTGTTTCATGTCTAGCACAGGAAGGTCATGTTTTTACATTTGACAAAGACTGCTGTTCTATTTATTTAAGAAATAAAATAGTCGCACGTGGTTTCATGATTGACAGTCTCTATCATTTACATATGGATGTATCTGTGAATGTTACCGAGCAAGATGTGAGTGCCAAAGGATCCAAAAGATCCAGAGATGAGATAAACCAAAGATATTTGTGGCACCTCAGACTTGGCCATATTGGAGAAGATAGGATGAACAAAATGGATAAAGATGGGCTCTTAGGCTCATTGACTTCCGAGTCATATCCGGTTTGCGAGTCCTGTCTTCAAGAAAAAATGGCTAGACTGCCCTTTGTAGGACATGGGGAGAGGACCACCGAAATACTTACCCTAGTACATACAGATGTATGTGGCCCATTCGATGTGCTAGCCAGGGGACGTTATTCTTACTTCATTACCTTTACCGATGATTATTCACGGTATGGGTATGTGTATCTTATGAGACACAAGTCTGAATCCTTTGAAAAGTTCAAAGAGTTCAAGAATGAAGTAGAAAAACAAACTGGAAAACCTCTTAAGGCTCTTCGATCAGATCGAGGAGGAGAATACCTTAGTGGGAATTCCGGGACTATCTCAAAGAAAACGGCATAGTCTCACAATGGACACCTCCGGGTACACCTAAACTCAACGGGGTGTCAGAGAGGAGAAATCGGACCCTGTTGGACATGGTCAGGTCCATGATGAGCTTCACTGATTTACCTATGTTCCTTTGGGGAGATGCCTTACTCACAGCGATTTATTTATTGAATAGAGTTCCCTCTAAATCCGTTCCTACCACACCGTATGAGATATGGCATGGTAAGAAACCAAGTCTGGGTCATCTCAAGATTTCGGGATGTCCGGCCCACGTCAAGCGACTACAGGCGGACAAGTTAGAGGCTAGGACCATAAGTGCTCGTTTTATAGGATATCCTAAAGAGTCATTAGGATACAATTTTTACGTCTCAGAGGATCACAATGTGTTTGTGAGCCGTCATGCCATCTTCTTGGAAAATCAGTTTATCCTTGATAGAGGCAGTGGGAGGAAAATTGAGCTTGAAGAGAAAGTCTCTGAAAAGCAACGAGTCATGGATCCTATAGAACCTATTCATAAGGAGCCAGTACACGATGTCCCTCAACCACCTCGTAGATCTAGTAGGGTCTCCCATCCTCCCGATAGATACTTAGGTATACTAGAAGAGGATACCGAGGAAATGTTCCTAGTGGGAGATAGGGATCACATACAGGATCCCAAAACCTACAACGAGGCGATATCTGATATCGATTCCGAGAAATGGCTGGAAGCTATGAAGTCAGAGTTAGACTCCATGCGTTCCAACCAAGTCTGGACCTTAGTAGATCCACCAGAAGGTATTGTACCTATTGGATGCAAATGGATCTACAAAAGGAAGATAGGTTCGGATGGAGAGGTAGAGACCTATAAGGCAAGGCTTGTGGCGAAAGGGTATAGTCAGCGCGAAGGCATTGACTATCAGGAGACCTTTTCACCTGTAGCCATGCTAAAATCCATCCGAACATTGCTTGCCATTGCAGCATTTCATGATTATGAAATCTGGCAGATGGATGTGAAAACTGCTTTCCTGAATGGATATCTTGATGAAGATATCTATAGGGAACAGCCTTTGGGTTTCACTTATAGTGATGGAGATCACAAGGTCTGCAAGCTGCAAAGGTCCATCTATGGACTAAAGCAAGCCTCTCGGAGTTGGAACACTCGTTTCGATGATGCAATCAAAACATTTGATTTCATCAAAAACGAAGAGGAACCGTGTGTTTACAAAAAGGTTAGTGGGAGTGCTGTCGTTTTTTCTCGTACTGTACGTAGATGACATTCTCCTGATTGGGAATGATATTCCCATGCTAACCTCGGTCAAGGTCTGGTTGTCAAAAGAATTCTCCATGAAAGACCTTGGGGAAGCATCCCATATTTTGGAAATAAAGGTCTATAGAGATAGATCTAAAAGAATGCTTGGCCTTTCACAGAAGATGTACATAGAGGAGGTGCTGAAGAGATTCAACACATGAGCAAGATTCCCTATGCAATGGGAAGCCTCATGTATGCCATGCTGTGTACACAACCTGATATAGCTCTTGCTGTGAGTGTCACAAGCAGATATCAGTCAAATCCAGGTGAAGAACACTGGACAGCTGTGAAGAATATTCTTAAGTACTTGAGAAGAACTAAAGATTTATTCTTGGTTTTTGGAGGAACATCAGAGTTAAAGGTAGAAGGATACACAGATTCAGACTTCATGACTGATGTCGATGACAGGAAGTCAACATCTGGATACGTGTTCTTGTGCAATGGTGGTACGGTGAATTGGAAGAGTTCTAAACAACCGATCATTGCTGATTCTACTATGGAAGCCGAATACATCGCCGCCTCTGAAGCTGCTAAGGAAGGCTTCTGGTTCAAGAAATTCATTGCAGAGCTGGATGTGATGACATCAGATGCCATAACACTCTACTGCGATAACAATGGCGCCATAGCCCTTGCTAAGGAGCCAAGGTCTCATCAGAAGTCTAAGCATATAGAGCGGCGCTTTCACCTCATACGCGACTATGTGGAGAAGAAATATGTAGAGGTGCAGAGAGTAGACTCCGCGGATAACGTGGCAGACCCTTTCACTAAGCAGCTGAGTCAGCAAAAGACTGAAGCCCACCTTGAGAAGATGGGCCTAAGATATATGACCAATTGGCTTTAGTGCAAGTGGGAGATTGTTAGATGTATGCCCTAGAAGCCAATCTGGCTGACACATTATTAATTCTAGGGACATAATTTTGTACTTGACTATTTATTATTGAATAAATAAAAGGCATCTTTTCATTCATATTGTTTATGTGTCTATGAATCGTCCAAGGAATTAATAAGATGATGATACATATTCTCAAGAGTTGAGAATTTGAGCCATGTATCATTGGTGATTAATTTCTAAATGCTCCTGATCAATGGATCATCACGAGGACGGTGATCGATCCGATCAGTGCACAGATCACTTTCCTTCTGGATGGACGAGACTTGAGTCCACAGTGTAGGGACACTGAAGTGATAGTGCAGGTGCTTGTTAGAGAACAAGAGTACTGAGCGTGACCAAGACAAGAAGTCACTTGGATGTCTATCCACTCGTCAGTGACTTGCTTGATGTTGCAGTAGTGTGACTGGTCCTTTGACCTGCGGTGCTTCGGCTACTCACAGTGAGGTTATTGTAGTTTGACTGCACACATACATGGTCTCTAGCCATATGGGTCCATGCAGTGTAGATTGGCTGCAGTAAGTTCATTGTAGGAGTAGGGTATGCACCTATAAGGAATCTATCGACCTTGATAGAAGAGGAGTGATCCTATGTGATTTGTTAGACTGAGTTCTAAGACCTTGGCCAGGGCAGTAATATAAAGTGGAGAAAGAGTTTTCCACTATCGAACTCGAGTCGAATAAATCTTGACATATGACAGACGATGGGGTTTGACGAGTTGTCCATGACCTCCGTCCTGTAGGGATCCACGATAGTAGGACTGTATCACATGTTAACTGCACCTAGAGGTTCATCATTCCATTCTGCTGGGTAGCCACTACATGCTGCTAGGTGTCACTGGTGGATGGTGGGACTCATAGGGATTATCTTGATGATCGATAAACCCTAATGAGTTGAGTTGGAATCGTTCCAATCCATTGAAAGGAGTTTTCAATGATATAGTGATAGAGATCACAATATATCTCACTACCAGTCAGAGTAGAACCTATGGGGTCACACACACTAGAAGTATTGACCGATCCGATGGTTGAAATCGTGATTAGGAATCACAAGAAATCAATTTGATTGATAAAAGTTGAAGAAGGAACAAAGGGAATTAATTAATTAGACTTAAACACAAATCCTACTTCGGGTAGGATTCCTAGAGTCCTAATTGGATTGGGGCTGGAAATCCTAGTTGGAGTAGGACTGGAATTCCTACTTGGAATAGGATTCCTACAATCCTAATGAGATTAGGAATTTTGAATTAAAATTGGATTCCTACTTGGAGTAGGATTCCTAGAAATCCTAATTGGATTAGGACTTAGGATTCAAATAGAGTCCTAATTGGATTAGGACTAAAATTAAATACATCCTAATTGGATTAGGATTCCTTAAGTCTAAATTAATTATTAATCTAATGAATCAACATGACTCCTAATTGGATTAGGATTAAAGAGTTCAATTAAGTCATGGTCCATTCAAGTCCTAATTGGATTAGGACTAGCATAGATTAAACCCAATTTGGCCAATCCTAATTAGATTAGGATTAAACCATGAAAGAGGGACCTAATCCTCTTTGGAAGAGGATTAGGCTAACCAAGTAAGAGGGGCATCAGCCCCTCTCCACTTGATTAGGTGCGACATGAAGAGAGAGGGGGCCGGCGCCCCCTCTTGGAAAGTTGTCAAGGCTCCTAACTTGTAGGAGCCCTTCATCCTTATTAAAGGAGGACTAGGGCCGGCGCCCTAGATGACCCTTTCTCCTCTTCATCACGTGGCCACCCCCTCTCCATCTCTCCTTGGTTCAGCCGCCATCAGCAAGGGGAAAAGAAGAGGAGGCGTCTCCCTCCTCTTGGTCTTCTTCCTTGGCTTCAGCGCGTGTGAAGAGAAGAAAGCTGCGAAGGGATTTGATCTTCTTCCTCTTCTTCATCCTTCTTCTTCCTCCTCTCAAGTGCAATCAAGAGTTGATTGAAAGAGAGGACATCAGCCATCAAAGCTATCTCTGCAAGGGAGCTAGCACCCCGGTGAGATAGAGAGCTTGGATCGGATCCTGCTTCGTGTGGATACCCGTAGAGGCCGGACGTTTGAACGGCTTCAAGCGAACCCTTTTCCTAAAATCACGAATTCAGATTCGCGGTGATCATCTACCCGCGCAAGGTGAAGATTTGATCTTCCTATTAGTTTTAAAAGTTTTAATTCTTACCTAATTACGAAAGGTCTCGAAACAACGTTCATGCGATGAACGTCGAACCCGTGCATGCCGATTCCGCTGCCATCTGAAAAATTTTTGAAATATCAGCGGCATGGGCAGGTTCCCAACAAAAAGCTCTCCAAGTGTTGGCGGCCTCCTTCCCTTCCCTTCCTTCATCCAACACAAGGAACAAGAGAAGGCTGCGTAGGGGATCATCTTCTTCCTCTTCTTCATCCTTCTTCTTCCTCCTTCTAAGCACAATCAAGAGTTGATTGAGAGGGAGGACATCAGCCATCAAAGCTATCTCTACAAGGGAGCTAGCACCCCGGTGAGATAGAAAGCTTGGATCGGATCCTGCTTCGTGTGGATATCCGTAGAGGCCGGACGTTTGAACGGCTTCAAGCGAACCCTCTTCCAAAACCACGAATTCAGATTTGCGGTGATCATCTACCCGCGCAAGGTGAAGATTTGATCTTCCTAATAGTTTTAAAAGTTTTAATTCTTACCTAATTACGAAAGGTCTCGAAACAACGTTCATGCGATGAACGTCGAACCCGTGCATGCCGATTCCGCTGCCATCTGAAAAATTTTTGAAATATCAGCGGCATGGGCGGGTTCCCAACAATAAATTGTGTCTCTACCTCTAGACCTCTAGAACTGCTACACATGGACCTATTCGGACCAACTAGAACCACAAGTCTAGGTGGAAATAAATATGGTCTAGTTATCGTAGATGATTATTCTAGATATACTTGGGTCATGTTCTTAGGCCATAAGGATCAAGCATTTTCAATTTTCAAAAAATTTCATAAAGAAGTAACAAATGCTAGAGATACTTCAGTAATAGCTATTAGAAGTGACCATGGTACCGAATTTGAAAATCATTTATTTGATGAGTTTTGTAGTAAAAAGGGGATAACACACAATTTTTCTGCACCTAGGACACCACAACAAAATGGAGTTGTGGAGAGGAAAAATAGAACTCTAGAGGAAATGGCTAGAACTATGTTGTGTGAAAGTAACCTCCCTAAGTATTTTTGGGGAGAAGCCGTCAATACTTCTTGTCATATATTAAATAGAGTTTTATTGAGACCTATTATAAAGAAAACACCTTATGAACTTTGGAAAAACAGAAAACCAAAGGTAAATTATTTTCATGTCTTTGGATGTAGGTGTTTTGTTCATAATAATGGGAAAGATAATCTAGAAAAATTTGACTCTAAATCTGATGAGGGTATATTCTTGGGGTACTCCACAACTAGTAAAGCCTATAGAATCTTTAATAAAAGAACCCTAGTTATAGAAGAATCCATACATGTTGTTTTTGATGATTCTAGTGATATCTCTTCTAGCAAGAGAGTTAATTTTGATGATGATGCTGAAATTCTTGAAGAAAAGATAGATGAGATGACATTACAAGATGATAATCAAAAATTAATTGGAAATGCATCATCAAGCCAAGAGGCTATTATGGATCATGGGCTGACTAAGGCTTGGAGGTTTGCTCACGGGCATCCTAAGAAATTAATTCTAGATGATCCATCTCAAGCAGTTAGGACTAGAGCATCCCTTAGGAACTTAAATAATCATCTAGCCTTTGTCTCACATTTTGAGCCCAAACACATAGAAGAAGCCGAAAAAGATGTAAATTGGATAAATGCAATGCAAGAAGAATTAAACCAATTTACTAGAAACAAGGTATGGAATCTAGTTGAAAGACCTTCTGAATATTCAATTATCGGTACCAAATGAATTTATAAAAATAAACTTGATGAAAATGGAATTGTAATAAGGAATAAGGCTAGACTAGTAGCAAAGGGTTATAATCAAGAAGAAGGTATAGATTTTGATGAAACCTTTGCTCCTGTAGCTAGACTTGAAGCAATTAGACTTTTACTAGCATTTGCATGCTCTAAGGACTTCAAATTATTTCAAATGGATGTAAAAAGTGCATTTTTAAATGGGTATATTAATGAGGAGGTATATGTTGAACAACCTCCTGATTTTGAAAATCATCAATACCCTAATCATGTATATAAATTGAGCAAAGCACTTTATGGTTTGAAACAAGCACCTAGAGCATGGTATGAAAGACTTAGCAAATTTCTACTAGATCATGAATTCTCTAGGAGAAATGTAGATACAACACTATTTTTGAAAAAGGAAAACAAAGATATGTTATTAGTGCAGATTTACGTTGATGATATTATTTTTGGTGCTACTAACAATCGTCTCTGCGAAGAATTTGCTGACTTAATGCAGAGTGAGTTTGAAATGAGCATGATGGGAGAGCTGAACTATTTCCTCGGGCTTCAAATCAAACAATCTGAAGAAGGCATCTTCATCAATCAAGCTAAATACATCAAGGAAATGCTTAAGAAGTTTGATATGGAGGGGAACAAGTCAATCAGCACCCCCATGAGCTCATCATGCAAACTAGACCAAGATGAATCAGGTAAATCTGTAAATCAGAAACTATATAGAGGATGATAGGATCTTTATTGTATCTTACTGCAAGTAGACCTGATATCATGTTTAGTGTTTGCATGTGTGCTAGATATCAGTCTAATCCTAAGGAATCTCATCTAATTGCAGTCAAGAGAATCTTTAAATACCTAATAGGAACAAAGAATATAGGATTATGGTATTCTAAAGAATCTAGCCTGAACTTAATAGGATACACAGATTCAGACTTTGCTGGATGTAAACTTGATAGAAAAAGCACCAGCGGGTCATGTCAATTTCTAGGAGAAAACTTAATTTCATGGTTTAGCAAGAAACAAAACTCGGTTGCATTATCTACTGCTGAAGCTGAATATGTTGCAGCCGGGAGTTGTTGTGCTCAAATCATGTGGATTAAACAACAATTGGAAGATTATGGCATTAAACAAGATAAAATTCCCATTAATTGTGATAATACAAGTGCCATTAATCTAACTAAAAATCCAATTCAGCATTCAAGAACTAAACATATTGAGATAAGACATCACTTCATAAGAGATCATGTACTGAATGGTGATGTGACACTTCAATTTGTTTGCACTGATGATCAATTAGCTGATATTTTTACAAAACTCCTAAGTGAAGAGAGATTTAGTGTGCTTAGGAGGGGATTAGGAGTGATTGATCCATCCTAGTGGTACTTTTCCACTAGTTCATTGATTTTGATGATAAGATTGTGGTTAATATAGAGCTTCTTTTCAATAATCATCAAATCAGATCATAACTTAGTGATTTTCCCTCATTCGGCACGAACATAGCATCATTTTAGGTGCGTGCCAGAGTTCGAGACGACTCGAGTAAGTTTCAGAGTCGGCTCGTAAGGGGGAGTCGACTCGCACATTTACGGAAGTCGACTCGAGATCGATGGCAGCAGAGGGGGAGTCGACTCGCATACAGTCGGGAGTCGACTCGAGGTCAATAGGCGCATAAGGAGAGTCGACTCGCGCATATTTTGGAGTCGACTCGAGGTCGAGTCGACTCGCAACTCAGTGGAGTCGACTCGCAGTCGGGATCCGATTTTTTAACCCTAACTTCATCGTTTACTCAACACTTCTATTCACCGCCGCCACTGTTCACAAGCCCTAGAGCCGACTCCTAGAGCGTCTCCGGCCGACCTTAAGGTTTTTCCCGTCCATCTTCCTCGCTTCTTTAGGTTCCTTCCTCTTCCCTAGGTCAAAATGCCTCGTAAAGCCGTTGTCCGGAAGAGACCCCAACCCGCGACCGGTGCCGAGCGGCGTTCCAAGGCTCGGAACGATCCCGCGAGGCCACAACCTCCGGCTCGTTCCCCGCCGAGGGAGGTTCCCTCGAGGCCGTGCGCCGGAAAGGCGGTCTCCACCGGGAGATACGTCGATTTCGACTATCTCTCCCGGGAGGGCTTTACTATAGGAGAGAGACTGCGGGCCCAGAGCTTAGAGTATTTTTGTTCCCTAGATCTCCCCACATACCCTGGCCTAGTTAGGGAGTTCTACGGTACTGTACATAGGGGCGATGGGGGTATCGAGGGCATGGTAGCCGGTGTCCCATTGTTCATTTCGGAGGATATCATTGCTCAGGTCCTCCATCTTCCACAAGTAGGGGTGGCTCCCACACACCCCGAGGATAGGACTGAGGCCCTTACGGCCATTCTAGGACATCCACCTCAGTCCCCCTTAGATGAGGTGTCCGCTAGCTCACTTTCAGTTGAGATGCGACTCCTCTTGAGTATCATCTCTAGGTCCCTCTTCCCGAAGACTGGCCGCTTCGATTTTGTATCTGAGAGAGACCTAGCTCTTATGTTCTACATCCTCCAGGACACCCCAATCAACTTTCCCAAGATGATGTATAGATATCTATGTGAGCCACTAGATAGACCTAGGCTCACCCTCCCCTATGGCATGATGTTCACCCTTCTGTTTAGGGAGGCCGAGATTCTCATTCCTGAGGGGGAACCCTCTCACACATTGCGATGGACAGATCGCATGCGTCCGGGAACCCTACACAGGATGGGGTTTCGGAAGGTCGAGGGAACCTGGGTTAGGAAGTCATCCACCTCCACACATACCACCAGACATTCTCCCAGTCCTGACCCAGACTCAGACTATCCTACTTTTTCCTCCACTTCTGCTCCCACCACCTCAGCCGGACCCTCCTCCTCAGCTCCACCTACTCAGCCCATGGAGGTCCGGATCGCTCCTGAGCAGCTCCGGGAGTTGCGGCAGGAGATAGTTAGAGATCTCCGGGACGACCTACTTAGGGAGCTCCGGGGTTCAGTGCCTGCTCCTTCTCCTGCACCTTCTTCAGCGTTGGTCCCTTCCCTGTCCGCCGTGGCTGAGATGACGGCCCATGTGCGGGAAGAGATCGACAATGTAAGGTTCCTGATCCAAGCCCAGTTCCACAGCATGAGCGAAGTCACGAGTACTACTCGGAAGATGCGCGATAACGTCCAACAGGATATGGGCACCACTACCCAGGGGGCAGAGCGCTTGGCGAATGTACTGATCGCCAAGTTGGACACACTTGAATTCATTTATAGATCGTATTTCCTTGTTTATTGAGCAATTCACTTTACATATACTCAATGTTTTGTCATCATCAAAAAGGGGGAGATTGTGGAGTGATTGATTCAAACCCTATTTGATTTTGATGAGCTCAAAGCATTTGAGTATATCTTTTGTTTACTAATGAATTCAATTGAGTGTTTCAGTGAAAATCTTGTCTAAGTGTTTCTAGATTTGGTTCAAGATATTTTGATAAGTTAAGAAGTCAGTTTGAGCCAAAGTCTGAGACTCGAGTCGACTCCAGAATAGTACGAGTCGACTCCAAGCGTATCAGAATCCCTGGCACGGGCTCGAGTCGACTCCGGATCATTACGAGTCGACTCCGACTGAGAACAGACAGACGAACAGAAAGACTCAACTCAAAACCTGTCAGTGAGTCGACTCCTGAAGTGCGCGAGTCGACTCCGATGCTTACAGAGTCGACTCTGGAGTAGTATGAGTCGACTCCAAGGAGTTACAGACAGAAAAGTCAGAGAGCGATTTTCGACCCTGAGATTCGAGTCGACTCCTGTAGAACGCGAGTCGACTCCGATGGTTGGAAGGTCGACTCCAAAGAAAGCGAGAGTCGACTCTCAGTGGTACACAAGGCAAAAGTCAGAGAGCAGTTTTCGGACTCTGAGATCCGAGTCGACTCCCGCAATGCGCGAGTCGACTCCGAGACAGCGCGACCCCAAAAAGACAGAAGACCGAATTATTGTCTCTGAGAGCCGAGTCGACTCCCAGACAGCTCGAGTCGACTCCAAGGCAGCGCTACATCAAAAAAGGCAGAAGGCTGTGTTTCAGAAACTGAGAGCCGAGTCGACTCCGGAACAGTCCGAGTCGACTCCAAGACTGGACGAGCCAAAAGACAGAAGATCGGAAGTTCGGGCTCTGAGCGCCGAGTCGACTCCTAGGATTGTCAAGTCGACTCGAGTGGGCCAAGTTGAAAAATTAGCTCCATGGACTTCATGGGATGAGCTGACTCCGAAAATGGCAAGTCAGCTCCAGAAGTTGGCGAGTCGACTCCGGGTTAAGTCGAGTCGACTCCCAGTCGCGGAGGTCACTTTAATTCAAATCCGGAACAGTTGCCGAGCCGACTCCAGAAAAGCATGAGTCGACTCTCTCTACAGCCGAGTCGACTCCAGATCGCCCGAGTCGACTCCGACCCCAACGGACATATTGTCAGGATGTGCAGAGTGTGCAGAACAGGCAGAAAAAGGTGTCTAACGGCTAGTTTCCGTGGGGGATGGCTTAAATAGCCACAGAGGACTGTAGCAAGGGAGAGAAGCACTATTCCACTCAAAGAAATCAAGCATCCTATCTCTGCCAACTGGTTTTCAACAGAAAAGAAGGAAGTGCGCCATTAACTCCATCCAGCTACCTCTTCCCAGCATTTAAAGAAGTCTCCTCCTGCCTTCAAGTCGACCAGACATTCAAGAGGAGACTCACAGTTCAAAAAGCCCTACTCTACTCCAACTCAAACGTGTTTGAGGGCTCTTAACTTCTCTCTAGTTTATATCGCTGTATATCTGCTTTTTAGAAGCTCTGTTTTTCGGTTTGTGTCTGTTCTTTCCATCTTATCTTTGCTTGATTCAATCAGGGGGTTGAATCAAGAGTGCGTAGAGGTTGGTTGGTGAGCCGAGGGTAAAACCAACATGTAAGGGTTCGATTGTGATCCCGGGAAAACAATCGGGGTGGTTCTAGTCGGTGAGCCTGGGAAAACCGACCGAGTTCGTTGTGAGCTCGTAAAACAACAAGTTGGGTTGTGAGCTTGTAAAACAACCGGCTGTAATCCGAGGGGTTATAGTGAATTCCCAAGTGAGACTTGGGGAGTGGACGTAGGAGCTAGGGAAAGCTCCGAACCACTATAAACATTGTGTTTGTGATTGCTTGTGTCTCTTTCTCTCACTCTCATTTCACTCACAGCACATAGCAACTAATTATTCATCTTGCAAAAGTATTAATCAGTCATTCACAAACGTTTCAATTGCAAAATTATTCTTAAAACCCAATTCACCCCCCCTCTTGGGTTGTCTATCTGGGCAACAGAAAGTGAGTGCTTAAATATAGTAATCCCTGCATCCTCATTGTGTGAGTTCCTTTTTCTTAAGGCATAACGTTCAGAATTAACCTCAATGGTGATGAAATAATTTAGCCCTATGGGACATGTCTAGAAAAGCGGTTGGTCTGAAACTAAGATGCATAAGTTCAAAAAAAAGACCATTGTTGATTACATCTAATATGGCTTGAACATAATTGTAGATATATGGTGAGAAAAAGAAAGTTAAGTATAGTCTTAGAGAGATTAGGTATGCTTTAACTAATGTAACAAATTATGTTTGGGGCACAATGAGACACATTTATACTACTTGTCATATTTTTTTGGGGTAGCAGCTGCTATATTTTCTTTCCGAACAGGTGAAAGCATTGAGCTCCCAAGTCCAGGTGTACTCGTGGGTCGCATGGTTCATTTGCTGAGTATGAATAGCATTGAATTTGGATGAAAGTTGAGAGTTATTCTTTTAGAGATGTTTGGGGTCTTGGCAAGCCCATCATGTGCAGATGTTGGATTTTGGGCTTAGTTGGGCCGTCCATGATGGGCTAGTCTCACCAAGATCATCTAACATTTAAATTGAGAGAGGGAATAGTTGGAAGAAAAGAAGAAACTACCGGATAGTTTCTCCCTCTTATCTGCGCACCATTCATGTCCAGACTTCTCCAAGGGAGAGATTTCAACTTTTTGAGAGAGAAACGTGAAGGAACAATTTCCTTTCACTTGCACCATAAGCATTTGAACGGTGATTATTGTGTTCTTTCCATTGTGATTGAATACTCGACCTTGAGCGCATTTTAGAAGTGGATAGACATGTGGTTCAACCCCCTGATGTTGGGAATTTCACTTTGGCCTCTTTCAGGGTAATTCATGAAACATGAAATTCTTTGTAATATTTTTTTGTATGTGATCAAAACATTTTGTAGGAGTCAAAATTGTAGGGGCCAATATTTTAGAAATATCATATTGGTGAGTGTATGATTTCGATGCATACTTTCAAGCCCATAAAGCTCATCTAATGCCTGCTATAATATAATCCAATGTTGACCCTCTGCAAAAAATTTGGTAGATGTAGGCCAATTAATTTTTGGTCGCACAAGGGTTGTTCTAAGGAGACAACTCCAAGTGGAATTGAAGACTGCAGGGTCTCTTCTTCCCCGCTTTGAGCAATAAGTAGCCATGTGAGTTAGAGGTGCAACAAGATAAATGATTTAGGTTATGTAGGTCGATCCGAGAAACTAGCCCAAAAAATAACCAAGCCTGACCTGACCTGTTCCGATCCGATCCACAAACAAATTGAACCAAACATGACTCCAAGTAGACTCCGAAAAATAAAAAATGCAAACGCAGTTTCAGATTGGTTGGATTCAACTAGAATTTAAGTTGAGTTTGGATGTGTCCATTTTCTTACCAAATATTGAGAGACTTGGGTTGGATGAGTTGGAAGCTTTGGTAACATGGGTTAAACAAAGGATGGCTCTGTCTGAAACCCTTCTATGGAAAACTAGATTGGGTTTGTGCAGGGTAAGGGATGTCAGGTTGCACCCAGATAGAAACAAATTAGTATTATTTATAACATTTTTCCCACTCAGGTCAGACACAGGTTGGCCCAATGAACATGTTGGTTTGGATTAAATCAGACCAAATTGAAAATGCAATCTTAATTAAATCTTTAGATTACTGCTAGGTGTACCCCGTGCGAATCCTGATGAGTGCAAACCAAGTTTGGTGGCCTATATGCGGCGAGTAGGAGGTTTAAAAAGGGCCTCCATTTTACACCTGGTGATTTATGAAAAACCTGGTCATATTACCCCCGGGTATACAGAAAGCTTTATTAATGTTAACACAAAACGGGGCTAGCCCATTGCAATTTTCTTCCTTTAATGTGAAAACTGCCACCTAGGCACAGGCGCAGGAAATTTGACAATGATTACTTAATCTTTAACCGTGTTTCTGGGGCTTGCTCATAGTTGTAACACTATTCTTAGAAAACCTTCATTGTCCATGTGGTGGTGCAGATGCCCCTTACGGCATTTAAGACAATTTAGAGAGAAGATAAAATGCCATAACATGCATAAATCAGATAATCTGAGTTCTTAATTGCAATTCAAAGACATTGCTGATTGTGAATAAAATCAGGCACTTGCATTTTGATGAGCAAAAACATGCACAAAAGATACAAATTATTATTCAAGAGGAAGTCAGATCAGAGTTTGCTTAAATGGAAATAGGATTTGGTAAATAAACAAGGATTTTCTATCAGATACAGCCACATTACACAGAATGGAAGAGTAGAGAAAGATTAAATACAAGAAGGGACAGAAGTTGCAAAGTTCCAGCGACAGAACCCGTCATTCAGATTTGACCTTGTGTTCTTCACCTTGTTGTACTTTGCTCTTCTTTGGTTCAGCAAACAACCTGAATGCCCAGACTCCCAGCAACGTAGCCTGAATGGGTGCAAGCCAGTATACAAACAAATGCTCCAATGTTACATGATCCCCTCTAGCATATGCCCAACCAATAGCCTGGGAAATATCAGGAGCCAAAGAACCATTCAGGGCCTATCTAAAGAAAGTGTAGCAGGTTAGATGCCACCGCTAGTGACATCACAGTATGATGCAACTTATATTTTCAGTCACAAGATCCAGTAAGCAAGCACATATAGGTATTAATTCTATGTTCCAAATCAATCACAGCTAATGAAACATTCACGCTCGGAAATATAAATACAAGCAGTAAATCTATCACCTCTGGAAGATGTTGACACTGTATTTTAAAGCATTAGGACCCTATTAAAGAATAAACTTTCACTTGTGAACACGATCGCTTGAACACGTGCAGTGTATGCGTATGACAGAGAGAGAGAGATAGAGATTCAAGCCTATATCATGCAAAAGCTTGGGCAACTTTATATCATCAAAAAGCCAAGAAGGAAAATGTAGACCATGCTGTGAGACTTATTCAGCCAGCGTACTCATCCATCCCAAGCCTAGAGCACCTAAGGCTAGGCTGCAGTGGTGTCTGCATATCCTGCTTTGAGTATTAAAACTTTATCTCTAAAGAAAATATTTATATCAATATCAGTTTCTCAATCTGACTCCACAAGACAAACAATTGAATAATTTCAACTTCTCAACAATTGGAACCAAGGTTTTACATTTCAGTACCAGGTCCCATGGTGCTAACTTACCATTATGGTATAATACACCGTCGCACCGAACATTGTGGGCTACATCAGCATAGCACCCATAACATGTGTAATAGTATCATATCAAGCCCCTGTTCTGTAGCAGTTCCCCACCAATATGGTACAGTATACCAGTATGGGCTGATACAGTTCAGTGTTTAAACCTTGATAGGAACAATATGAAGGTATCGTTAAATCTCTAATTAATTGCCAGACATGATGCTAATCAACTTCCTCATGACTTTAACGCAAAACCAAGTTTGCTCACCCTGCCCAATTGCTTTCTAAATAAACATGAACTGACATCAGTCATTTCATCATTGACACTGGTAAAGCATTTCTTGCATATAAAAAACAAAAACTATGAATTGTCCTAGCATCCATGCATAAAATACATTGTTTTACGCTGGATGCACAAGGTGAGGTAAAAGAGATACATCAGGTTTTCATTTAAAAGACAAGTAATCAATGGAGAGGGAAAAAAAAAGAAAGACTTTTTCCCATCTAAACAGGGTTTGTTGCAGAGCATGAGTCATGGAAGAATAAAGTGAATTCTTATGACAACCTGCCATCCTAACATCAATCACTTGGGCCAGAAAATTGTTGAATTCCTAGCCAAGGAAACTTTATGCAAGAGAGGGAGATGCCATGAACCAACAATGTAGTTAATCCATAGGCCAACCTACCTTTGTATCCAAATACTAAGACAATACAGCCAAGGAACAATTCTCAGATATACTCTAGACTTCAAAAGAGTCTAGGCAAATAACGATGCCAAGGGCATTTAAGATTACAATGACAAATAATCTATTCTGAGAATTGCATAAAAGCAACCAAAAGATTCAAACTACTTTGCTAAAGCTGTCATCTGATTTAAGAAACTTTTGAAAGGATCCTACTAAGAGAAGTGTGAACCAGCTACTGCACAAGCTATTATGCTCTGTTGCCTAAATAGAGATATCTTTCTCTTCTTCTTTTTACAGATTTATTCAACTTTCAGATTTTAAAGATGATTGTGACCGACAAATCTGAAATTTCTTTTCAATAATACCAAAAAAAAAAAATTTATGCAGTATTTCAAACATTCAATCAAATTATCCAACCATGAAGCATTACAAAATATTGAGAACCCATAATTCAAAACATCATGCCACATGCATAATATATTATGTGTTAAGTCATGCATTAAAATATTAAGAAAAAGAATGTCAAGGATCAAAATCAATTCTTTTCAAATAAACTCCTCCTATATAATTTTGCACTGATTTCATCCTTAAAGTGTGTTTTCAAGTGATTAAAAATTTGACTTGATTCTTCTTATATACTTTCATTTACTTTGTCTTTCATTTTTAACTTTCTTATGCTCTATACTCTATTTGCTCCCTATCCGGTGGAGTTGGGAAGGGACACGAGGTACTACCACTAGCCTCCCTCTTGTGCCGTCCCTAATATGCCCTACACCGAATAGTTGGGTCAAATAGTGCCGGGTACTACCACTAGCCTCCCCATTGGCACCATCCCTATGATGAGCAATATAGAAAGGTTAAAATGTTTACTTCAAACTCTCCCTGTTTGAGTGTAATTAATTATAGATTTTATCCCTTCCAAATGTGCCGAATATATTATGCTTGTTTTGCTTTTCCTTAAGATTGAAGTACTTGCCTTTGCTCAGATTTTTCATCTCTTGAACAATGTCCATTTTCTTTTCTTTATCTCTCTCTCTTTTTGTTATTCTCAAGTAATCTACATGAAAGAGCAGAATAAAGAAATAATGAAATGTATCGTATAGAGGTATATCATGCAAACACTATTTTCATTATGCCCAAGAATTCGTAGCTTCTCACAAGTCATTCTAAATCAGAGTTTTAATCATATACTTGTGTATTTCATGGTTATGATACAGCCATAGAAATATTTTAGATTGAGCAAACCATGAAACAATTTCTAAAAGTATAAGTCAGTCAATACACATATAGACATGATATCAAAAATTAATAATTAAAGAATTTAATCATGCCATAATAGGATTTAAGTTATTGACTTTGCTCAATTAATTTGTGAGAAAGGTAGCTAAAATTACCTATTCATTATATGTTCTTCAAGCCAAACTAGATTTCTTATGTGTGAACTTTTGGCTGAAGAAGATCCTCTCTCTTGTTTGCATGTGAATGTTTAGTGTATCTTACATGAAGATATCCTTCAAGTTGAAATTTTTCATTTTTCTTTCTTGAAGGAAGGTCATTAGTTTCTTTAAGATACAAAGCATTCATCCAACATATATATATATATTTTTTTTTAATTAGATGACTCAATATGAGATATGACAATAGTTGCATGTTGAGTCACTTTACACAAGAGATTGCCTAAATATAAGCAAGCACATATCACTTGAACTAAAGAGATAAATTCATTAACCAAGATAGTTCAAGGACAAGCATGTGAGGCAATAGACAGATTTATCAAGGTCAAATCAATTTAGTTTAGATTCTATTTGCTTAAGATAATTATCAATAAGATGTGTTAACTAAGTTTTAATCAACTTATCTTAAACGTTTGTTTCTATCAAAATTCAGATTATGACGTATTTGTTATCAATAAAATATGATTAATTAAAGTTAGATTGAAGTCTTGCACAAGGTCACATAATGAGCATACAATCTGGTCTACTAGCTGTATGATAAAATAATTATTCTATCATACTTCAATACAGCTTTAAACAATAGATCTACTTTGCTCATCCTTTATAATTTCTACAAGATGGGGTCATAGATATACCTTCTTCACGCCAATCTTCTATAGGAGTTTTCTTGTGGACTAACGTTGGTCAATGAAGATCCCCTTTTCTGTTTGTCTTAATTTTGGAGTTTGAGAGAAGATGTTAATTCATTCATCATACGTATTTCAAACTCTCCTTGCATGAGCTAAGTAAAGTCTTCATATAACTCTTTATTAGTAGAACCAAAAATGATGTCATCAATGTAAACTATGAGCAAGTAAGATATCACAAATTCTTCTTTTTGATGCAAAGATTTATCACTATTACTTTCTATCAAAAAGGTTGCTTAAGCTTTTGTATCATGCTGTTGATGCTTGTTCCACATTATATATTGCTTTAACATATTTGTAATGAGTGTTTTCAAATATGGTGGTTATTTTTCATAGATCTCCTTTTTAATGAAGTAACCACATAGGAGTGAATTCTACACATTCATTTGACAAAATATAAAGCTCATGAAGCAAGCACATGATAATGATGATCTTTACTTCTAATCATGCAAGAATCTTTATCAAGATCTATTTCCTCTTTTCTTGATTTAGTCTTTTAGTAGTCATCAATTTTTCTTCATTAAGTGCATATCTGAAAAATCCAATTTTGATTCTAATTATTAACAAGTTTTCAGATTGTTATATGTAAAAGATTAACGGTATACATATATAATTTAATTTTAGTATCTTCATAATAAATCATTAGTCTCATAAAGAATAAGATGAAATGATACTTCTACAACTAGAATTTTTCATGAATGTTCTATATGCATTGCTTGATGAATGGTATCCAAGGATAGAAATATCTTTATTAGATTTGGCATTACTTTTCAAGAGAATATATCAAGCATAACATGTACGACTGAAAAATATGAGAGATACGCAATAGTTCACTTTTTTTTTATTTTTCAGAAGATCAAAAGAAGTTTTCATCAAAAATAGATCTAATAGAAGTCATATGTATGACAAGTATTGATGATAGCTTTTAAAAGGCATTTAAGTAGATGGCTATCATACAACATTGCCTTTTTCAATTCTTCAAAGATTCTATTAATCCTATTTTACTTATAGTGTTCTTGGTGCAGAAACAATTGTATTCAATATTATTTTCTGTGCACAACTTAACACAAAAATTGGTTTTCAAAACTATGCCGTGATTCATAGTTTGCAAACCTTTATCATTTGATCGCTTTTTGTGAGTTTGTGCCAATACAAAAAATATTTCAATTTGAGTGCCAAGAACAAGGCTAATGTAGACTTTTGAAAAATTAGTGTTGGAAACATCTCTAGATTTAGAAATTATTTTTGTTTGTTTCCTTAGTTAGCATGCATAGTAAAACTTTGACCTTTAAGAGGATAATCTAAGTGAGCCTATGGCAAGGTTTTTTGAGATTAAGTACATACTAGCATGAGCTGATTTCATATGCCAAATATGGTTTCTTTAATCTTGGTATTCATAGTGCATATATTCAAAAGCATACCAAGTACACATTATCATATCTATGATCAATAAACAATAATGCCATAGATAAAAACTTTCAATCAAGCATATAGAGAATTCATAGAGTTATTCTTAATAAGTTGATTAATCATTTAGCACCTTATCCAATAGTGAGTAGAATGAAATGATTTGATTATATTTCCAAAAGTATTTTCTATATCACAAAATTGGTCACTAATAGCAAATCATATCAGATACTAAAGGACAAATAATGATGAGATGCAAGAATTACTGATTTCATTATTTTTTTTGTTAATAACTTTTTAAGTTTCTTTATGTTCCATGGGTACCTTGGTACACCTATGTGTACATCCTCATTTTCTCATTTTGGGTACCCAAGCTTGCTTGAGTCCTTGAGAGTTAGGACATATGGTTCCTTTTGGAACCCATATCTGTTTAATAGTAATAACTTTACCATTTGATTTAATTATACTAGAACGATAGATAAAGTTGTTATTCCCATCCTTTTCATTTTTGAAATAAGTTATCTTATTTAATGGTTTGCTTGATGAATTGATAACCTTTTTCTCTAGAGATTTATTGTTAAGTAAAGGAATCAAGCCAAGTTTTGATTTATCCCAAGCAACATATTGGCTTTCAAACATCATTTTTAATCGTTCTGAACTTACGGTGAATTTGTTAATAAAAGATTTTAATTGATTAATTTCTTTACTTAAGTTTTGATTTTCTTTAATTAAGCTATGATTTTTCTGAATCAATTCTTCTGAAAATGACCTTAAACTTTTATTTTCAGAATTTAGTTTGTCTTGTATTTCAGTAATAGAATTTCTTTCTTTTGAAATTTCCAAATTTAGCTTTTTAAGATTTTTATTTTTTCTAGCTAATTTTCTACATTCACTATACAAATCATGAAAAGCATTTAAAAGTTCATCATAAGAATATTCTTCATGAAAGTCATTTGGTGTAAGATTAGATTTAGATTCTACTTTATCTTCTTGTACCATAAGACATAAGTTAGTTACCTCTTGTAGTTCATTGTTGCTCCTAACTTTCAATTCCTTGTCTGACTTTCTCTTGGTCAAGGCTTTCTTGCGCTTCACCTCTTTCTTCCTTTCTTCTTGCTTCCTCTTCTTCTTTGTCTTTAGGAAGCTGATTTGCCTCGGAGTCGACTCGGACCTTATTGGAGTCGACTCGACTAACTTGGGAGTCGACTCTGAGCTACTTGGAGTCGACTCGACTGAGGGAGATTCATCACCCTTTTCTGCAGTCTCATTGTTAGTATATAATTGAAGCATATGAGAGCTAATCTGAGATTTATCATAAATATTTTCTAAAGTATCCCAGATCTCCTTAGCAGATAAGCATGCAGAAATTTTATTAAACTTTGTTTCTTGAATAGCACAATATAATATGTTCATAGCATTAGCATTTAATTGTGCTAAGTCCTTCTCATTAATATGAGAGAGTGTGTGAAGGTCATTTATTATGATTTTCCATAGATAATAGTTTTGTGATTGAATGAAAATGCGCATGCGTATTTTCCAATGTGGGTAGTTTATACCATTAAACAGTGGAGGTGTATCAATTGATTGTCCTTCTCCTAGAAAACTATCTATTTGAGTTGTCATGATCTTTGGCTCTAGTCGGTTAAGACTACAAATAATATTTGAGCACCTGCTCTGATACCACTTGTTGCCCAGTAGATACAACCCAAGAGGGGGGGTGAATTGGGTCTTTCAAAACTTTTATGCTACTTCTAAAACTTTTTGATTAACTATGCTAAGTTGTATAGATGCACAGTGAAAGTTAAACTTAGCAAGGGTTTGATGTATAGACTTCGACTTGATTAAATATGCTTGCAACTAAAGGATGTGCGGATAAGAATTAAGCAAGCAATTTATCTAAGTAAGTAAGTGTGTTAGTTAGACAATAACTAGAGGCATTACAAACACAAAGGACATATAGTGGTTCGGTGCACCCCAGCACCTACATCCACTCCCCAAGACCTCTTGGGAATTTCACTATAATCCTCCAGATTACAGTCCGGTAGTTTTGCGAGTGCACTACCCAACTCGTTGTTTTACACCGGGCTAACAACGAACCCTACAATCCGGTAGTTTTTCGAGTGAACTACCCAACTCGTTGTTTTACCCCGGGCTAACAACGAACCCTACAATCCCCCAATTTTAACTTAGGCTTGGGACGCCTATCCCTTGTTCCAAGTCCCTTGACTGAAACAAGCTCAATATTCAAACGTTTTACAAAAGATTTGAAAGCTCTTAAGAAGCAAATATAACAATGAGAAACAATAAAATCGGAAGAACCCTTTTTGCCGTTGGAAGCGTGGATGATGGTGGTTCTTCTGATGTGGATCACGTTGGCTTGAATGCGAGCTTTGATTGCCAAGTGAGAGTGAGTAGATGAGCTCGAAATCAGATGGGAAAGCTTGAATGCACTTGATTTCTCCTCTTGAAAGCTCTAACTCCCTTGAACCTCTTTTTCTTTCTTCTCTCTTGAATGATCTTGTGTTGGGTTGGTAAGAAGATGTTGAGAAGCACTTAAGAGGTCCCTTTTATAGCCCAAAAAGCAAATATAGCCGTTAGACACAAGAAAAGAGACGTTTGAAATTCAAATCAAACCTGAAAAAGTTGTTAGTCGCGTCCCAGGCGCTCCGGGGACGTCTCCGCGCTTTACGGGGACGTCTCCGCTTGTTTGCGCTTTTTGCATGGGGACGACTCCGCTTCTTCGGGGACGACTCCGCGCTCCGGGGACGTCTCCGCGCTTTACGGGGACGTCTCCGCCGTTATATCTCCGAAAAACAAGTCTTCTGGAATTCTCTGAGAGAGTCGACTCCGCTTTTTCAGGGGACGTCTCCGCGCTTTACGGGGACGTCTCCAGACGTGCCAGTTCTTCCTGTTTGTGCCAGAGACGTCTCGGAGACAACCCGGAGACGTCTCGGCTGTCCCTGAACTTTTTCTTTCATCTCAAGAAGTCTTCAATAAGTTCTTAAAAATCATGGGAACTTGCCTAGACATTTCTTAACAATATTCTTAATTAACCAACTAAAATCCTCAAATAACTTGTTAAGATAAAGGAAATTATGCTCTAGTGTTTTGTATTCATCAAAATCCATTAGAGGGTCAACATGCTCATTAGTGCACCTCTTATATTTTGATAGTAGATACTGCATAACTTTCTTATATAACGCTTGACTTGATTTAGATCTCTGCATCAGACACAACGTCATTACCAGAACTGTACCAGTCAATAAAACTGGATCTGTATAAAAATCAAAGACACTGGTTCTTGGCATGATTTAGAAATTCTTTTCAAGCTTACTATGTCTCTAATTTTAGGGCTGTGGACGCTGCATAAACCCCACTGCATGTTTATAATGTTGTTTAAGTACTCTACTTGATAATGGAGCAATAGACACCTTGACTTTTCATAATATTGATTATGGAACACAAACTTGGTTCTAGAAAAGGGGCCTAACTTGGGTCGGGCTAGCATGAACCAGGTTTAATACAGTCACGATGTACACAGATCCTAGCACCAGTCCAAATAGAAACTTTCTGGTAGCTCATCCAGAATATAATGTTTGTGTAACCCAAAGCCCTCAAATAGTTGAGAGACAGAGGACAAGTGGGTGATGATTGGAGGTGGCAATAGCTAGTGGGTAAGATGGCAACATAGTGCAAATAGATGGCTGACTCTGAAGAGGGCCTCTGAGAAAGGGAAGGCATTTGGACAAGTGAGAGAGGGTTGAAGTGGAGAAAAAGAAGAGGAGATGAATGCGCTCATGAGTGAACATGGCAGCATGATGGTGGCATGGCGGGCAACTCAGTTGGACACCTTTGAGGAGAACAACAATAGCAAGTATTTTAGCGATTGTACACAAGGAGGGAAATGACAGAGGGTACATTAAATTTGAGAATTTTTTCTATGGGGAAGTATTGTGATATATACTCCTGTTTTGATTAGTTAAATGACCTTCCATGTTTTTCCATAAATTACGAAGGAAGAATAAATACGCTGAAAAAAATAATTCTTTCTATCGAAATTTATGTAATTGGTCTGAGAGTTCTCTACCTCAACACAAACTTTTAGACTAATTTAAATCAGAAGCCCCTTTTTCCTTAATGGTCCTAAAACAAAATTAGATCTGACACAACATAGCTAAATGCTAGTTGTTGGCTGTAAATCTACATCTAATATGATCGACAAGATTTATCGTTGGACCATCATTGATTCATATCTTTTTAAACCATATTATGATCAAGCTCACAAAATCATGTATGTAGTCAGGTGTGCTTTTCGTCAGTAATATCACCAAACCATCTGGAATCTCCCTTTGCAGCTTCCAGCTATGAAATTATAAAAATTGATTATTTATCATAAAAATTTATTATAAAATATATGATAAAGACTGTAAATAAAACTAATAGAATAAAAATATAAGAATACAATAAACACAGACAAATAAAAAAGGGAAGGAAAATAAAAGATTTTATAGATCTTTACTTTATGCATCACATCACATAAAAATTTTCCATTTTTAAATGGCAAAGGGGAGAGAAGGCTGAGTGGACTAAAGCGGCGGATTGCTAACTCGTACGAGTTATTCATATCGAGGGTTCGAATCCCTCTCTCTCCACTTCTTCTAATTAATTGGGACTTTCAAATTCAAATTAGATGGGACATTTTCACTCAATGAATCTTAGTTGGATTAGCTTATGTTGTGATATTTACTACAGATAGCTTCTGTCAGGTTACCCTCGCACGCGTTGCGACGATCGCAGCGGAAAAACACGCGCGGAGTCATTTATCTCATGAACGTCCTAGGGAATGTAGATTTCAAAAAAATTCTGAGTTCTCTAACTCAAAAAATTATGAATCTAAGGGAAGATTAAAATTAAACACTAGATTAATTTCAGATCTACCACAATTCTGAATTGTAAAGGATTGTAAAGATCCTATCTTTACCTTTGAGCGGGTAGATCTTCACCGCTATTTGATGATCGCTGTATTTGGTTTGCTTGAAGCCACACAAGCGTCCGACCTCTACAGGTATCCACACGAGGTAGATCGCTCCAAGAACCTTGATCTCACCGGGGTGCTAGCTCTCTTGCAAAGATCTTCTCTTGATAGCTGATTTTCTCTCTCTTTCTATTAACTCCTTGATTACTTTAAGAGGAAGAAGGAGGAAGAAGAAGGACGAAGACGCTGCTTCTTCTCTTGCTCATGCCTGGAAGGAGGGGGAAGAGGGTGGGCGGCTGAAATTGATACACCTCTAATGCTTCTAAGCCCTCACGCCACCCCTCCTTTTATAAGCATCTCATGCTCATCTAAACAAGGAATAATTTCAATGAGAAATCACTCCTTGATTCATCCCTCCAAATTCTACCACACTCCTTACTTAATTCTTGCACACCCCTTACTTAAAAGGGATTGGAGAGAATCAAGGGCTCTCCTTGAGCCGTGTGGCAATCCAAGGTATTGACCCAAAGATTAATTTTGATGATCACAAAACCTTGAAGTATGATTACTAATGTTTGTGTTGCAAGAAGAAAGATAATTTGTTTTGCAAAGAACATAGCAAATGGGAAAAATACAAGAAGGCCCCAAAAGCTCTCAAGAAAAGTTGGAAGAAAGCCACACTTCTTTGGGCCAAGGTTCAAGTTCAAATAATTCAAGTTGGAGGAGCAAATTCAAAGAAAAATTTAAAAGAACAGTCCTCGAGTCGACTCCTGGAAGTTCAGAGTTGACTCTGGCACTCTGGAGTTTCAAGAAACAGTGCTCGAGTCGACTCATACTGTTCACGAGCCGACTTCCGCAAAAAAAGACAGAGAACTGATTTTTAATGAACAGTGCTCGAGTCGACTCCTACTATTCACGAGCCGACTTCCGCAGAAAAAGACAGAGAGCTGATTTTCAATGAACAGTGCTTGAGCCGACTCCTACTATTCACGAGCCGACTCCAGCTTCAGCCGAGTCGACTCCAAGCCTGCAAGAGCCGACTCCACTGCGACTGGGATGCATAACGGCTAGTTTTTCTCAACTCCAACGGCTCTATTTTTGTCTCTAACGGGTAGATTTTTGTTCCCACGCCATCCAAAGCTATAAAATTAAGGGAAGAGCAAAGGAAGAAGTTAATAAATGGGAGCGAACACATAGGAAAGAGATTTCAAAGAGATTTTAAGAAAAACCTCCCAAAAGCACAAAAGGGTCATTCAAAGCAAAAGAGAGAGAAGAAAAGCATCTGAGTGAATCCCAAAGCTTCCTCTCCAACTGTATGCTGTTTCAGTGATCCTCTACCTCGTGCGAAATCAAAAGAGCGTCAAGTAACGAAGAAGCCGAGTTCTTTCATCTGCAAAACTTGTTTGAAAGATTCTTCTCTTTACTTTATTTGTTTATATTGTTATATCTGCCTGTTTGAGAAGTTTGTATTTGTTTTAAACTCCTATTCTGACATCTTGTAACTTGATTCAATCAAGGAATTGAATCAAGGGGTTAGAGTTGTTGGTGAGCCAGTGAAAACCAATGTTGTAGGTTGTAGTTGGTAATCCGGGGAAAACCAACTGGGTTGGATTGTGAGCCCGTGCAAACAGTCGGATTGGTTCTAGTCGGTGAGACTGTGAAAATCGACCGAGTTCGTTGTGATCTCATGAAAACAACAAGTTAGGTTGTGAGCTTGTAAAACAACCGATTGTAATCTGAAGGATTATAGTGAAATTTTCAAGAGGTCTTGGAGAGTGGATGTAGGTGCTGGGGTGCACCGAACTACTATACATCTTTATGTTTGTGATGCTTTATCTTTTGTGCTTCATGCCTTACATTCATACTTGATTATGTAATATCTCTAGCTTTGTTTCCTATTGATTTATATGTGATTGTTTAGAGCTTGCTTAGCTTCCACTCCATTCATACCATTCACATAGTTAAAAATTGATCATACAACTATAAGTTAATTTTAGATCAATTGCACCTTAAAGCCATAGTGTAGTTACTCTAGCTTAATTTTCCACTGCTTTACTTGTAATTGCCTAGAGCTTAAGTAAGATAACATCTTATCATTCCGCTGCATTCAATTCAAAGTTAATTAGGGAACATAATTTTTAGAAAACCCAATTCACCCCCCCTCTTGGGTTGTCACCTTGGGCAACAAGTGGTATCAGAGCAGGTGCTCTCTTGTCATTTATAGTCCTAACCGACTAGAGCCAAAGATCATGGCAACCCCGTATAATGTATTATTTTTCGAGGGACTTTCCACAAACAGACCCCCACTGTTTGATGAAAATAACTATATTCAATGAAAAACTAGAATGAAAATCTTTGTTCAATCACAAAATTATGAGTTATAGAATATCATAACAAATGGCCCTCACACACTCTCTCAAACTGTTAATGAAAAAGACTTAGCACAATTGAATGCTAATGCTATGAACATACTATATTGTGCTATCCATAAAACTGTATTTAATGCAATCTCTGCATACTTATCTGCTAAGGAGATCTAGAATACGTTAGAAAATATTTATGACAAATTCCAGATTAGCTCACATGTGCCTCAATTACATACTAACAGTGAGCCTGCAGGAAAAGATTTTAAATTTCCCAATCAGAAAGAAAGAACAACAAATGAAGAATTCGGTGATGAAAACAAGGATCCATCCTCAAACACCGAAAAATTCAAAAGTTTTCTGAAGACAAAGAAGAAGAGGAAGCGAGAAAGGAAAAAAGAGATAAAAAGTAAGAAAGCCTCGACCAAGAGTGAGTCAAGCAAGAAAATAAAAGCTAGGAGCAACAATGATGACATCAGCTCCAAAGAACTACAAGAGGTAACTAACTTGTGCTTTATGGCACAAGAAGACGAGGTAAAATCTGAATCTAATTTTACATCAAATGAATTACAAGAAGAATTCTCTATTGATGAATTATTAAATATTTTTCATGATTTGTATAGGGAATGTAAAAAATTAGTTATGAAAAACAAAAATCTTAAAAAACTAAATCTAGAAATGTCAGAAAAAACAAATTTTACCGTTGAAATGAAAGACAAATTAAATTCTGAGAATGAATGCTTAAGGATAAATTTAGAATAATTTAGAAAAATCAGAATTTAATTAAAGAAAATCAAAACTTAAGTGAAGAAATTAACCAATTGAAATCTTTTATTAACAAATTCACTGTAAGTTCAGAAAGATTAAAAATGATGTTTGAAAGCCAATATGCTGTTTTTGATAAATCAAAATTTGGCTTGACTCCTTCGCTTAGCAATGAACCCCTAAAGAAAAAGGTTATAAATTCGTCAAGCAAATCATCAAAAAGGATAATGTATTTTAAACATAAAAAGAATGGGCATAACAACTTTACCTATAGTTCTAGTACAATAAATCAAATGGTAAAGCTATTACTATTAAATAGATTTGGGTTCCAAAAGGAACCATATACTCTAACCCTCGAGGACCCAAGCAAGCTTGGGTACCCAAAATAAAAATATGAGGATGTAGATGTAGGTGTGCCAAGCTACCCATGGAACAAATGAAACCTTCATGCAAATGGGTACGTTGACACGTAATTACAAATAAGTCTTAATTTATTCACTAAATCTAGTATAAGGTTTAACATTCTACATCGTGTATTGAGATTATCTTTGTTTGGAATTGCGATACTCTTTGCATTAAAGCCTTTAATACCTTATATATATGTTAAAGTTTATTTCAGTGATCTTAGCATAAAAAAATTTTTTAGTGCTTGCATGATGATAAAAAAACAATAAATGAATATACATATAACTTTCTCTTTCAAGTTTTCAAAAATCTAAATTCCCTCTCTAGTACTCTAGTATAAATGTTCCATGCTGATTTCATGCCTTCATGTTAAAATCTTATTGAGCATAATATTTAAAAAAAAAATCTTATTTCATCTCTTGTTAAGGTATGAATATAATTTATCATTATATCACTCATTCCTTATGTGATTATTTAAAATATATTATGATTTGCTCTATAAGTCATATGTATGTATCATATGCTAAATCATAATCAAATCATAATTATTTCATTCATAAATGATTAATGTGTCGAGATCATAATGAGAAACTTTATTAAAAAATTTTATAACAACAGATTGTTTTCCCTTTACAAGTAATTCTCAAGACTATTCTAAAAAAAAACAAAATCAATAAATTTGATCTTTAAAATATCTCATTGAACATAATCATTGTATCCATGATCAATATCTTTCTCTAAAGTTATCCCAAATTCCGTTGATTAACTTTAATTCATCATGTTTAATCTGAGCATAAAAATCTTTTAAAGCATGAATATTAACTATATCTCATAAGTCGAAAATAATATTTGTATTTGCTCTAAAAGAAGATTGCTTATCTCCCTGAAACATGATTATTTGTGTTGAAAGCTGAATCATAATCAGAATTTTGATAGAAACAACTGTTTAAGATAATTTGATTAAAATCTAACTTGTATATCTTATTGATAATTATTTTGAGCAAATAGAATCTAAGCTAAATTGATTTTGAAAACAAGAAATTGATTTGACCTTGATGAATCTTTCTATTGCCTCACATGCTTGTCCTTGAACCATCTTGCTTAATGAAACTCTCTTTAGTTCAAGTGACTTGTACTTGCTTATATTTAGGCAATCTCTTGAGTAGAATGACTCAATATTCAATTATTGTCATGTCTTATTTTGAGTCATCTAGTTAAGAAATATGTTGTATGAATGTTTTGTATCTTGAAGAAACTAATGACTTCTCTTCAAGAAAGAAAAAGATTTTTCTAATAATGCAGGATCTATGAGCAAGAAATGAGAGATTTCAACTTGAAGGTCACCTCCATGTAAGGTACAATAAACACTCACATGCAAACAAAAGAGAGGACCTTCTTCAAACAAAAGTTTACACATAAGAAATCTAGTAGGTATTTGACTTGAAGAATGCAGAATGAATTGGTAATTTTAAATACCCCTCTTGCAAATTAGCTGAGCAAAGTCAACAACTTAAATCCTATTGTGACACGATTAAAGTTTTTGATTACTAATTTCTTGATATCATGTCTACATATGTATTGATTAACTTATGCTTTTGGAGATTGTTTCATGGTTTGCCTAAATTGGAAAATACCTTTGCCTATGTGATGCATAACCATAAAATACACAAGTTTATGCTTCAAACTTTGATTCAAAATAACTTGTGATCTTTGAGCATAATAAAAATGATGTTTCCTTGCATGATATACATTTAAATGATATGCAGCATATTAGATTATTTCTTTATTCTGCTCTTTCATGTAAATCACTTGAAAATAACAAAAAGAGAGAGATAAAGAAAAGAGAATGAACATTGTTCAGAAAAAGTAAAAGCTAAGTAAAAATAAATACTCAAATCTTAAGTAAAAGCAAAACCAGCAAAGTATACTCAACACATTTGTGAGGCTTGTGTGAGCAATCTTTTGAAAGGGATAAAATTTTGAAATCTTGTTGAAAAATCTAAAAACTTGACTATAATTGGAATAAAATTAAGTTTTTCAGAAATGTACTTAATGAAGAAAAATTGGTGATTACTAAAAGATTCAATCAAGAAAATATAAAATAGATCTTGATGAAATCATTGCATGATTAGAAGCCAAAAAGATCACCATTTTCAGTTGACTGCTTTATGAGCCTTGTATTTTGTCAAATGAATGTGTTAGAATGTATTTCTGTGTGATTATATCATTAAAGAAGTTCTATGTAAAAATAATCATCTATATTTGAAAAACATTCATTAGTAGGTTCGCGGTACCGATGGTACCGACGTACCGGTCGGCTCCGGTAACGGTACGGTACCGGTGCCGAACCGAGCCGAACCGATACCGTACCGATGGGCACATTCGGCCTGGTTTCGACCCCATCGTCGTTTTTTTTTTTGGAAGTTCTTTCACTTTTGGATATTTTTTTTAATGTTTTTATGTTTAGGTTTAAGGTTAAAACTAGATGATGCAACTTATTACTTCCAAATAATTCAAATAATGAGATGAAGAATATAAAATATTTTCAAAATTAAGATACAATCAATTACATACATTTAAAGCACTCTCGGATATCTAAAATCGGATCGAGTGGCGATGCTTCTCGTCAATATCTGGATCATCAGCATAATATAGAGGCAGATCAACCCATCTCTCTAACCAAACGGCATTGTAATCTTGTATGCTCAATCCTCGAGGAATGCGCGTCGGATCATAAGAACTCTCGGATCTCTCGCTGAAGCTCTGGCTCTGAGAGATCTTGATAAGGGGCCCATCCGAATATGCCGGCACCAAAATCCGACCCGTAAGACCCTTCGGGCTGCGCAGGGTAGTAGCCACCGGAAGATGACTCCGATGCACCATATCATAGGCTGGCTGAGGCCGCGGATGATAGGAAGACACGGAACTTGATACATCAATGGATCCGACTCCACATGGAGGTCATCTGCAGCTGCATCCTGGCCTCTTGAACGACCTTGAGGAGCTCTTCTTCGATATGCAATGGTAATCCGACCGGCCTATATCAGACGGCCTACCGTGGTCCGTATCTTGTGTAGCATGCGTAAACTGAGACTCACCGGTGTATCGAAAACCTTCCTCCGACTGTGTCTCATAAGTAGTACCATACTGTCCCTCCACTTCCTCCATGGCTAGTAGATCCATCACCACCAGAACCTTCATCGCTGCTGGTCCAAGTCTCCTCGACACTCTCCATTGGGGCCCTTTCCTTTCCTTTTCTTCTTTGCTGGGATTGATGCCCTCCTGATCGAGTCGACTGGGTACTAGATCGTCCTCGTCCTCGCATGAGAGGATCATCTCTCTGAACGGGAGCATCGTACCAGTCATGCGGTGACTGGCTCCCCTCTAGCCACGTCATATCAGCTGTAGGAGTGCGTGGAATGTTGCGCTCAGCCCATTGCTGTGGATCGGACTATAGCCTCGGTGGCTATGATGCTGGCTGGTCGTCGAGGCGATCCTGACTCATCAAGCTCGGGCTCGTGCTTGCTGGGCCGCAAGCCAATCGAGCATAGGATTATCATCATCATCGGTAAAAGTCCTATAGATGGGATCTGCATACTTGAGCTCCACTTCCTTCTGAATGCATTTTAGCCTCAACCGCAGATTGTAGTGCACATAAACTAGGTCGTTGAGGCGCTTTTGTGTCAAACGGTCCCTCTGTTTGCTGTGGATAAGGCCGAAGGTGGACCAGTTGCGCTCACAGCCACTCGAGGAGACCGTTTGGGAGAGGATCTGGATAGCTATCCGCTTAAGATTTTTTGCGGATCCGCCAAAATGAATCCACCATTCAGCTGCAAAAATATTGAAGATAATTACATTTTACATATATGATGGCCTCATATTTGAAGATAATTCAGATGCAGAGGTGTCTTGCAGATTTGTATTGTACATAGATTCATAGTTGTCTTGCTCACGACAGCTGGTCGCTGTCCAAAGCTATGGCTGCCCTCTCTAAATAATTTGGTCTGTGGAAAGAAGCTTGTTGTAGTATGTCAATAATATAAGATCCGATATATTTACATATGTTATTAAATCATAGTTACCTCTTCTATACATGACGCGGCGACTTCTGGATCAGGCTCCATCTTATAAATAACATTACGCAGAGCATGAAGAAGTTCATCATCCATACCAATTCCACTCTCGTACTGAAACCGGAGATTCAGATAGTATGCTGCACATAGATGACACCATCTTAGTATAATTATACAAATATATCAATCAGTATAATTATCAATATTATCGCTTACCTGCTAGATGCAATTCCCTACCCATTTGGGCTCCCCACCGATGCTCAATGATGTCGATGTACTCCTGGGCATGGGCTACATCTGCCTCCATGATCTGAGCCTTTGCCTTCTCCATCATGTGATACAAAAAGCCCATCTGGGGGTACCTCTCGCTAATCCACGACCCGCAGCACTTGATATAATGGTTTGATAGCCTTAAACTATCGCATTGGCCCGCGCTAGAATGACTGGCATGTTTACCAAGTTTTACATTCTGCTTCCTTCCAGTGCGGGCCTGGGCATATCTACTTTCCTACCACTCGGAAACTGACAAACATCTAAAGTAGGGGCTCCTTTCTTCTCGATAAGGCTATCAAGTGCAATGTAATTCGTAGCAAACCGTGTGGACTCCTGGTCTAAGAATTTCTCCCCTTACATACTTTCTCCTTAATGAAAGAACCCAAGTATGGCTATAAATATACCTGGTGATGCGTTAGGCTATCTCCACCGTATGTTGCACTCTACGGATCTTTCCAATGTCCATCAGGATGAGGTCGCATGCAATGTGCAGCACATGGGGGTCCAGAAAATTTGTGGTCGCCGCTCCATCAAGACCTGCCCGGCCAACTTATATTGCGGCCCGTTATCAGTGACGACCTGCACGATATTCTCCTCTCCAATCTGATCAATCACCTCATCCATAAGTCTGAGGATGTATGAGGCGTTGTGCACCTTATCCGAAGCATCAACTGACTTGTGAAAGAAGATCTTCGTATCACAGTATGTCAGAAAGTTGATGATGGCCCGCTTTGTCGGACCAGTCCAACCATCACACATCAGAGTGAGCCCATATATGGGCCACTTGCTCTTATATGAGCCAATCCAATTCTCTAGCTCCTCCTTATTGTTGTCAAGAAGCTCACCGTAGATATCCCTCGGGCCTGGAGGATCGACACCGAAACCGGCAGACTGTATGGCAGAAATGGCAGAGACTTGTAGTATGTATTGTCTGCAGCATTCGCTGGAAATGTGGCTGAAGTGGAACCAGGATCCAATAGCTCGCCACATATCCTTCTTCTCCTTCTTCCACATTGTGGTCTACCCAATTCTGCTTCGAATCTCTCCTGGGAAGGCATGCGGATCTACATCATGGATTGACGCACCTGGTGGAATCCCTCCGGAAGACTTCTTTCGGCCACCAAAACCACCAGGATAGATGCAATCCGACTACGTCCTCTGCCCTCGCCCTCCCTGACTGAGATTGTCCTTTGAAACTCTGGATCTTATCTGCTTCCACCAGAACCGACGCCCGACTCGAAAAACGAGGACCCAATCGAGCCCGATGCCTCGCCACCTCCTCCTGTTGCCACCGATCATCCAGACTCGCCCGCATGGCAGCCTGGATCCTGTGCCTCCTCATCTGGACCCTCGACCTCCTATGACTCCATCAAGTGATAGGAAGGTGCTTCTGCAGCTTGGTGTTCCACCTCCGCTTTCTGCTTGGCAGCCCTCTCCTTGGCTGCTTTGATCTCAGCGAGGTTTTTCCTCATCAGCTGATGGATGCTCGGTGGGCACTCCGAGCATGCAGATATCTCACGAGAATTACCGGCTAAGTGCTGCTTTAATCTGGTTACTCCTCCTTTGAAGCACTTGTAGCAATAATTGCACTAAAACTGATGCCGTTCACCGCGCATCTTCCCATGCTCCCAGCTAATATTACGCTCTTGGGGTTGCCCTCTCCTTGATGGCTCCATTCCTACAACCATATTAATTTTTTTTCAATTTCTATTTTTTTGTAATAAAAATAAATTTTAAATTTTTTAATTAAATTTTAAATTATATAAATTCTGTAAAAATAAAAGTTAATGTCACCATTAACATCGTCCATTATATCGACAACATATAAAAAATCAAGACGAAATATGAATCATTGAATCATTTCCTATTTTTGGCAAATTTTTGACTTAATTTTTTTAAGCAATTAAATGAAATATTAAAAAACCAATGTAGGGGAAAGAAATTTTACCTTATTTAGTTTTTGCTGGATTTTCTTCAAGAAAAACGACGCTCTCCGAACCTTTCTAAATTTTTTTCACGCCTTTATCTTTGCCTTTCTCTTCTTCCTCCCCTTTCCTCTACCTTTCCTTCACCTAAGCTGATGGATTTGGCTTCAGCATTCGGTCCGGCTTGTTATAGCCAACCGTTGAGGCACTGTGGCACTTTTAAAAGTGCCACTGTGAGCCACAGCGCGGCACTTTCGAAGTGCCGCACTGGCACTTTCGATCGAAGTGCCGCACCGGCACTTCCGATCGAAGTGCCGCACCGGCACTTCCGATCGAAGTGCCGCACAAAGCGGCACTTTCGATCGAAGTGCCGCCACTGTGGCACTTTCAAAGTGCCTCTGGCCAGCGCTGTGGCACTTTGAGTGGCACTTCTTTCAAGCATATACCGGTGCGAACCGGCTCGGTTCGCACCGATTCAAGCTCATACCAGTGCGAACCGAACGGTTCTCACCGGTTCGAGCATATACCGGTGCGAACCGGCTCGGTTCGCACCGGTTCGAGCATCGAACCGAACGGTTCCGACCCATATTGGATCGGAACTATTTTATACCCCAGAACCGACTGGTACAGGCCGGTTCAGCAGACCCTGTTCATTACAAACATGATAAAGCACTATTTAATTTAGAATAAGCACCAAGAGCATGATATGAAAGTTTAAGTAACCTTTTGATAGAAAGAAATATTGATAAAACTATGTATCAAAAATTTTGATATCGTAATTGCTCTGGCATATATTGATGACATTATTTGTGGTGCTACTAATGAAGCTTTATATGAAGTTTCTATTAAGCTCATGCAG